>NC_089581.1:168378199-168600092 GCF_019320115.1 Miscanthus floridulus | reverse complement strand
TCCATTTTGGAAACTCCCCTTTCTAATTGTTTCCGCTTTTAAAGGTGTTAATTTTCAGAAACGCCTATTCACCCTTCTCTAGGCGGCATCCTAGGTCCTTTCACTAGGATCTACAAAAATGTCATCAGGTGTCAACACATGCCCCAAAAACTGCACTCGATCTAACCAGAATTCACACTTGCTGAATTTAGCATATAGCTTGTGTTCCCTCAATCAAGCCAGTACTATCCGAAGGTGTTGGGCATGCTCTTCATCATTCTTGGAATATATCAGGATATCATCAATGAATACCACAACAAACTTGTCCAGCTCTAGCATAAAGATTGAGTTCATCTGGTACATGAAGAATGCAGGAGCATTGGTGAGACCAAAAGACATTACTATGTACTCATATAGCCCATACCTAGTAGAAAAAACTATCTTTGGTATATCTTGTGGTCTAATCTTGATATGATGATAGCCTAAACGGAGGTCAATCTTGGAGAACACCTTGGCACTAGCTAGTTGATCGAACAAAGTATCTGCGAGGGGCAAATGATACTTGTTCTTAATGGTTACTACATTAAGAGGGCGGTAATCCACACACATTCGTAGAGTGCCATCCTTCTTCTTCACAAAAATAGCTAGACAACCCCACGGTGAAGAGCTAGGATGGATGAAGCCTTTTTCCAACAATTCTTCCAACTGCTTCTTCATTTTGGCCAACTCTTTTGGAGCCATGAGGTACGGGCATTGGGAGATAGGAGCAATACAAGGCTCTTGGTCAATGGAGAACTCCACCTCTCTGTCCAGTGGCAACCTAGGTAGATCTTTAGGAAAAATATCCAGGAACTCACATACTATCAGAATAGAGGCAAGATTAGGGGAAGCTTCAGCATGAGCAGCAATAGGTAAGACTGGATCTGAGGGTACAAGAAGAGACATCCTATCCTCAGAAGAAGGAAGCCATAACTTGATAATTCTCTGCTTCAAATCTAGGACTGCCCCATATACACATAACTGATTCATTCCTAGAATTGCATCAATGCCTTGCCTAGGCAGCACCATGAATTAGAGACGGTAAGTGTGAGTGGCTAATACCAAGCTTACTATGTCTGTCCGAGTATTGATGCACATCTGTGCACCTAGAATATGGATACTAAAGGCATATGGTATAGCCATAAGAGGTATATTGTGCTGGTCTACAAATCCCATGCTCATGAATGAATGTTATGCACCAGAATCAAACAACACATAAGCTGAATGGGAATCAATGGTGAACATACCAGCCATCACTAGTTCCTGCTACAATATCTGCTCAGCATTCATGAAATTCACCTATCCGGATCGGCTGACTGACACTTTCTTCTTGATCACTGTCCGCTTGACTAGCCTAGAGTTAGCCGATGGTTGAGCAGACTGGGCTGACTGGTTTAGGGGACACTCTCAAGCATAGTGGCCATCCTTGCCATATTTGAAACAAGCACCTAGCTTGTTTCCCAGTCCTAGATGAGGTGGGGCCTACTATCCTTGGGGCTACTGATGTGGCACCTACTAAGTAGGTGCACGGTACTATGTGGAAGAAGCCTGATGATTGATAGGGCACCCGTCGGACCACCTGTACTTTCTAAGTATGGGGGTGGCTAGAAGACCCCGTAGCCACCTGCTTTCTCTTCCAATCTGCCTAGGAATCCCACTGCAAGCCCTCCATGGCGATGGCAGCATTCATCATCGCCCAAAAGGTCTGATAGTTCCCAGTATATAATTTCTCCTAAAGGCTACAAGAGAGGCCGCGATAGAAGCAGTCCCTCTTCTTCTCGTATGTATCCACATGAGTTCCATCATACTAGGACAAGTGATTGAACTTATTGACATAGTCCATCACTGCCATACTACCTTGCCATAGGTCTAGGAACTCAGTCAGCTTCCTCTTGAGGACACCAGCAGGAATATAAAATTTCCTGAATGCTGCGGTGAACTCCTACCAGGTCACCCAATGATCTGGCTGCTGCATGGCATTGAAGGTATTCCACCATGCACTCACTGACCCTAACAACTATGGCGCTGCAAAGTGCACCTTTTGCTCATCAGTCATGGTGAGCAACAGAAACTTCTACTCTAGAATGCGAAGCCAATGCTCCGCATCCAGGGGCTCAGCCAATGGTGTGAACGTGGGTGGGTGCATCTTGAGGAAATCCTGGTACAAACATGGTCCCTCAGGACCATGGGCACCACCTCTATTCCTACCTAAAGGAAAATGGACCCTTGGCCCATTTACTTTAGATTTTGGTGTTTGATGACCAACACAACCAAATTGGACTAATGAATTTGCAAGTGATTGTTTTGTAGTTCAATAAGATGCAAGATGTGACTTCAATGAAGGCGACGTGATGATCAACACTATAAGCAAGACCTTAGAAGCACAAGAGAAGACCCAAGATATCAAACAAAGTGCAAGCACGAAGATAGGAACCAAGTTGGACATAAGATCATGAAGAAACGAGCTCACAGAAGTGACCGGACGCTGGATAGCTCACAGAGGTGACTGGACACTGGACCAGATGCTAGACAGCACACAGAGGTGACCGAATGCTGGACCGGACACTAGACCAAATGTTGGACAGCTCACAGAGGTGACAAGACGTTGGACCAGACGCTGAACAGCAAAGTGACCGGACATAGGGTGCTAGAGTCTGGTCAACATCAGTAAGGTTTTAGAGAACCGTTTTCATGACCGGACACATCCGGTCAGTACTGATCGGATGCTAGTCAGAGTCCGATTAGTAGCAGAAAAGTGGGATTTTGTCTCCAACGGCTACTTTCTCAGTGGGGCTTATAAATAGACCCCCAACCGGCCATTTGAGCAGAGTGGAGCTGAGGAAACATACCAAGGGTGTTGATACACCATTTTAGTGATCTCTAGTTGCATAGTGCTTAGTGTTTTATTAGGTGATTAGCGTAGGTGCTTTGCGAAGTGCTTAGGTTAATTAGACCACCGCTTATGCGCTTGCTCTAGGATTAGGCCTAGTGTTTAGTGAGGTTTGCATACCTCTTATCACTCGGTGCTTGCGAGCACCATTGTTGTATATCGGAGGGGCTTGTAGTCTTACGAGATCACACCAACCGCATTTGTGGTGTGGCCGCCACCGTGTACCGGAGGGTACAAGGCCCACGGTGTTTCGGCAGAAAGCTTGACAGTGAAGACGGCGGGGACCATCCAAGAGAGGCTTGCCGAAAGGCATGTTGGAGACCCACTTGTGCATGGGGAAGGCCCGAGGCTATCCAAGGAGTTACCCGACTAGGAGCTTAGCCCTTGCGAGGGATTCCTTGCGAGGGGCTCCAATAAGGACTAGGGGGAAGCTTCTGCGCTTCTTGATACCTCGATAAAAATACCGAAGTCATCGACGGGAGTTTGCATATCTCTACCTTACTCTTTACCTTTCGTATTTACATTGATTGTATTACTCCTTTTGTGGAAAAGATAGCAACACACTAGCAAAACCATAGTTGCACATTTAGATAGTTTATCTTTTGCATAGGTTTTTCTAGGGTTAGAAAAGGAGGCCATAGTTTTGGAGTTGGATTTTAAGTTGCCTAATTCAACCCCCCTCTTTGGCGTCATGGTCCCCTTCACCACCATTACCCCTGTGACCACCACAAGTGAAGCCACCGATAGCCTATGCCAGTAGCTCCATGGCACGAGTTGTCTCATGGCGAGCAACCAACATTTCCACCATCATCTCTGCATGAGTCATCGGAGGTGGAGGTGGCGGAGGAGGAGGAGCCAGAAGTGGAGCCTCATGGCTCTCCCCACCGTGCTCATTGACCTGGCCACTTTTGCCTTAGCACTCGCCAAGACCATGGCCCACCCTGGCACTGGTGCTCCCATGTCCGGACCTCAGATTTATCTGTAAGTGATAGGAACCAACCACTTAGGGCAACCTTCTAGATCAGACAGGGAAAAAGTATAACTAAGCTATGCCCTATTTGGTCGCAGGATACAACCTCTTACACCCACCAATACCCAAACAATATTCCTGCCCAGTCACCATTTTATTTTCCACCATTTTATCAAGAGTGATAATAATTTTCACCTGTTGTGAGTAACGGTAGGTTAATCACGCTATCAAAATCCTAAGCATAGCAACTACTCAGCCTATACTAGAAGGATTCATAGTTAGATATATTTATGCATGTAGTTTCCATAAAATACCTGTAACATAAATGCACATCATAAATATATTCAGTGATCATTTAAAATATGGGTTATGCACCGGGGCTTGCCTTGGGTAGGCGGTGGGTCAACAAAGTCATCACCAAAAGGCTCTGGGGCTCCCTCCTGCATGAGGATCTCTTCCTCATACTCCTCAATGACCTCCTCATAGTCATGTTCGTCCAAGGGCACGAACTCTACCAACTCGTGATCTATATGCATGAAATGATGGTGCAACACATAGTAATACGGCAACAACTCATAAATAAAAATACATCTATCAAGCTACTAAGCGAGTTCTACTGACTAAGGTGCTAAGTTACCTACTGTTACCACTAACAAGTATGAAGCCTGACATAGATTATCTTAGCAACTAAAGGTATTCTTACTCTTAATACCGATTTACTCTATATACGATTAAACAAGGAGTACTAGCTACTCTATTTATCAACCTACTCTTGTGCTACAAAATTTACAGTGAGTACCTAATAATCGAATGATACTACTGTAAAAATTTTATGGCTAAAGCTATCATCAATTTGCCACAAAAATTTCTACAAATATTAATCTACATAATACTAAGCTCTCTAATTTGAATTTATGAACCTATCATTATCACAGCTAATTGTAAACTAACTACACTAACAGATAGATAACATTTTTGTGATCCTAACAAATTTTGTTTCACTATTTTTGGATACCTACAGAATTTACTATAATTTTACCAAGATCAGCGCAAAACTAAATTGAATAAATATTTATTAATTCATTGGAAAAGACAGAAACTAAACTTCACCACATGGTCCACTACTCCTGGCTCGTCCCACTCCCGTGGTGCGCAAATGCGACCCTCCGGCATGGCCCATGCGCGCGGCATGTGGGCATGGCCCATGGCAGAACCCGCACGTGAGATGGCGCTTTTGCTAAAGAGCCCTCGTTCTCTTTCCTATTCACGAAGCTCACTCAAACACTATTTAATTGAGTCACAACCTTTGCATCTAGCACCCTATTCTTACCTGAATTCTTGTTTTTCAAGGTCCCTGGCTAGAACTAAATAGGGCCATGGCATCGCTGGCCAATACCGGCGAGCATGGACCTCCTCGGCCTCAACCATCGCCTCCCTAGCACTCTACGAGCAAAGCGCAATTGATCGAGGTATCAAACATTAAAAACGGTGCAGTGCATAGACGTGGCCATGCGTCGTGGTGGGGTCGGGCCGTGGCAACATCGGCATCGGTGAATTTACCTAGCCCAACGCCTCTATCGCTACTCTTCAGCCATCTACAGACTGCGGGCAACAATGTAGAAGTCCTATTTAAATCACTACTACACTCAAGCGTGTCAGCCACGGGAACGGCCTCCAACACAGTTCACCGGTGGCAGCAAACATGTCCTGGGCAACCTAGACCCCATATGGTTCAACCACCTACCCTAGGAGCAAGAGGGCCTCACCAGAGACATGTAGGGTAGACTGGACAAAGTCATGGGGCTCGGCAAGGTGGTTGGCCATGAGCGCGGGGTGACTCTGTTTCACGACAAGCGCAGTGATGGCGTTCCCCTGGTGACCAGCTGCTCCGTCGGCAAAACCACTGCATGATCGAGTCCACCAAGTCAAGGCGACGCAATTGCACTACTCAATTGAGACAAAGGAATAAGGAGCGACGCCCTAGCCGAGCACCCACCTCGACGACCATGGCAGACAACTATGGGGAAAATGCTCCGCCTTACCTCACTATAGGATGAAAACTCACCGGGATTACTCTAATCGCTGGCTGACTAACATAGCTAGTTGGGTGCACGATTAATTAGAAGGAGGTGGACTACACAAGACTAATTGGATGGACAACGGTGTTCAGACTTAAGGGGGGTCAATGGCGGGGGAAAACTCCAATTGAAGCCCCGATACCGTACGGCCACCACAGTGGCAAGCTTGGCGTGAAGCTAGACTCCAACTCGACCTCTAGACCTACGCAATTACGGAGATGGGCCAGTCTGTGGGTTTGCCTTAGCATGGCCTGGCCGATGTGATTCAAGGAGATAGGATGGGAAGCTTGGCGTGGCACATTTTCTAATGGGGAGAGGATAACAGCGCGACGGTGATGGCTCCACATGCATGTATGAGTCCGGCACAATGACATGCGACCACAGCGCCATGACTCGCAAGCCTTCGGTAGCTCGGCACTACGCACCGCAGAGACTGATGCCAGTTCGGGGAGGCAGTAGTGTGGTGATGCATTGCGTGTGGACGTGATGGCGAGGGTAGGCGGGCAGGCCACGTGTGTGCAGCCACGAAGGGCCAATGGTAGCAGTGACCGCACAGCAGCGATGGTTGGAGCATAGCATGACCGGGTACGTAGCTCGATGCGACGACGAGCAGCGTGGCTTAGGCGGACACGATGGCGGGTAGAGCAGTCAGGCTCGCTGGCGTGGTGCGTGTGCGTGTGCTAGGGCTCGACAACAGTGGTGCAGACCTATGCAGCGGTGCACACGTGCATGCTAAGGGTTGGCTAGTGTAGCGCGCCTAGCCGAACCGAAACCCAGTGACCGCGGCCAGACGCTGGCACTGATCAACGTGTCTTGCATGCTTTTTAAAGCATCACAAAAATCCACCTCATTGCTTCAATTGCTAAACCAGCTATTTTATGCTCGAGATGGCATGCCAAGCTACTAAAACAAACCCTAAAACCATGCCATTGCTTAGCCCAATTCTTCTACGAAAATTGCCGAACTTAGCTTCGTTGACCCATTCTTCTATGAAAGTTTTTGTTCAGATTTGCGTCAACTTCGATTTCTAAGCTATTAAGTAAGCCATCTAGCAAATCCTATTCTCGACCACAAGTATTTCATCGCCACCTATGAAGTTTGTACTACAAACTTTATTAAAGTGCTGGGTATACGTTCTATAGCATTTTCGTTCAATAAAAATTCGTTTAGAACTCTAAGCGATAAAACGCGATATGAAACATAACATTCATTCTGTGTTTCCGATAAACGTTTCAAGTCACAGGAATTTATTTACACATTATAATTCATACATTATCACATAAACATGATGCACATGCAGTGTTTTAGCAAAAGATGGTACATTGTAACACTGAGGGTATTACAACAGTGGCCTCAACATCATGTACGCTGAGACACTTGATGCCATGGGCATCAACCGGTCACGTGTTCGACCGACCAGGGCGCCTTTCCACACCATCGTGCCGGGGATGCAAGCCATATCGCTTGGGTAGATCGACATGCCCGTCACCTTCGGGGATCCAACAAACTATAGGATAGAGATACTCACCTTCGAGGTGGTTGGATTCCACGGGACCTACCACGCCATCATGGGACGACCATGCTACACGAAGTTCATGGCCATCCCCAACTACACCTACCTAAAGCGTAAGATGCTAGGCCTGTGTGGGGTCATCACCATCAGCACCACCTTCTAGCATGCCTACGAGTGCGAGGTTGAGTGCTGTGAGCATGCCTTGGCAATCATCGCCTCTGAGGAGCTCACGATCATCAAGGAAGGGACTACCGAGGAGGCACCCAACTCCAAGCGGTTGGCCAGATCCTTTGAATCCATGGAGGGCATCAAGGAGGTGCTCATAGACCCTAGTAGCTTTGATAGAAAAGTGGTGTGCATCGGCACCACGCTTTCCTCCAAATAGGAAAGCACGCTCGTCGACTTTCTCCACGCCAATAGATTTATCTTCGCATAGAAACCCTCGGACATGCCAAGCATCCCAAGGGAAATCATTGAGCACGCGTTGAAGATCAAGCCACGCTCCAAGCTGGTGAAGCAGCGCCTACACCGCTTCGACAAGGAGAAGCACAGGGCCATCGACGAAGAGATCACAAAGCTTTTGGTGGTCGGGTTCATCAAGGAATTGTATCACCCTAAGTGGTTAGTCAATCCTATCCTTGTATAGACCAAGTGTTTCTCTTTGTGGTCTATATAAGGTGTGTCCAAAGGATCCATTGCCTTTGCCATATATAGACCAAGTAGTCGACTCAACCTCGGGGTGAGAAACCCTCTACTTCATTGATGCATATTCTTGGTATCATCAGATCGCCATGAAAGAGTCTGACCAGCTCACAACTTCATTCATCACCCTGTTCGGGTCATTCTGCTATGTCACGATGCCTTTTGGTCTGAAAAACATGGGAGCTACATACCAGTGATGTATGCTCAAGTGTTTCGAAGACCTCATTGGGCGAACCATTGAGGCCTATGTAGACGACATCATGGTCAAGTCCAAATGGACCGACTAGCTCATAGATGACCTAGAGCAGACCATCACAAAACTACGAGCAAATGACATTAAACTCCACTCTAAAAATGCATTTTTGGGGTCCTAAGGGGCATGCTGCTTGGGTTCATCATCTTCGAGCACTGACATCAAAGCCAACCCATAGAAGATCTCGGCCATCATGAGGAAGTGTCCGATCCAAAATCTAAAGGGACTGTAGCAAGTCAGGGGGTGCCTCACCGCACTTAGCTATTTCATCTCACGCCTTGGTGAATGAGGCCTCCTGTTGTACCAACTTCGGAAGAAGACCTGATCATTTTGTGTGGACTCTTGAGGCCTAGGAGGCACTCAATAAAGTTAAGGAAATCCTAATGAAAGCCCCAATCCTGGTCCCCTAGACCGATGGAGAACTTGCTCCTGCTCTACGTTGTGTCCACCACACAAGTGGTCAGCGCCACCCTGGTGGTAGAATGGGAGGAAGAGGGACATGCCCTCAAAGTGCAGCGCCTTATATACTTCGTTAGCAAGGTCTTGTCCGACTCCAAGACTCAGGTACCCACAAATCTAGAAGCTCTTGTATGCTGTATTGATCGCCAAAAGGAAGCTGTGTCACTACTTCGAGTCACACTTGGTGACGGTCGTGACGTCCTTTCCTCTCGGTGAGGTCGTCCAAAACCAAGATGCCACAGGGAGAATCGCCAAGTGGGCACTCGAGCTGATGGGTTAGGGCATTTCATATGGCCCTCGGACTGACCATCAAGTCCTAAGCATTGGTCGAATTTCATTGCGGAATGCACCGATGTCAAGATGCCGCTAGCAGTCGTCGACCAAGAGTACTAGATAATGTACTTCGATGGGTTGCTGATGAAGAGAGGCGCTTGGCATTAGGGCTGGTCTTTGTTTCACCCCTCGAGATATGCACGAAGTACATAGTCCGCCTCCACTTCCCTACCTCCAACAATATGTCCTGAATACTGATGCGCTCATCAATGGCCTATGCACTGCCATTGAGTTGGGCATCCAATGGCTTGACGTCCGAGGCGAACTCACAATTGGTCATTAGTTAACCCATGAAGGAATCAAGCTACCATGACACCAAGATGGCTGCTTATTGCCAAGAAGTCTAGCCAGCTAGAGGATAAGTTTGATGGCCTCGAACTCAATCACATCCTGAGGCGGCTGTCACGCTGACAAACATGGTGTCTAGACAAGAGCCAATGCCGATGGGCAGTCTTCGTGAGTGATCAACACAAGCCTTCAGTCTACTATAAGGAACGGGGATAGACTAAGGACAAGCTGCTCACCCTAGGCTTAGGGGCTGGCCGACCGCCTACCCCCTCTGACCTTAAAGTCATGGAGCTTGACGAATATCTAGTGGCAGAGCCTAACCCCCTAGTTGATAGGAGGACCCCATACCATAATTGGCTTCTCCGCGTAGTGCTCCTGATAGACAAGATAGAGGCCCAGCAGATCACACGATGAGCCAAGTCTTTCATCATTATCGAGGAGGAGCTCAACAAGCAAAGCCACACCTAGGATCCTTCAGTGCTGCATTCTCATCAAACAAGGGAGGCAACTGCTTGAGGGACATTCACGGTGGGGTCTACGGGCATCATGCTGCACCCTAGAACCCTTAGTCAGAAATGTGTTCTCATAGGGCTTCTAGTGGCTGACACTGAGCAGATTGTGCACACCTATGAAGTGTGTCAATACTACGCTCAGCAGACCCACCTATCGACCCAAGCACTCCGAACGATCCCCAACACATGGCCATTCATGGTCTGGGTGCTCGATATGGTCAAACCTCTCAAAAGAGTGCCTGAGGGTTACACGCACTTGCTTGTCATTGCAGATAAGTTTACAAAGTGGATAGAGGCTCGGTCGATCTCCGTGATCAAGTCCAAGTAGGCCATGTTATTCTTCCTCGATATCGTCCATCGCTTTGGAGTCCTAAACTCCATTATCATGGACAACCACACATAGTTCACTAGGAAGAAGTTTCTCCAATTCTATGATGAGTGCCACATCCGTGTTGATTTGGCCACTGGGGTGCATCCCCGTATGAACGGGTAGGTCAAGCGCGTGAACCGCATGGTCCTACAGGGTCTCAAGCCTAGGATTTTCAACCGGTTGAACAAGTTTGATAGGCGTTGGGTCACGGAGCTTCCCATAGTGCTCTAGAGCTTGAGGACGACCCCAGTCAGGCCACCAGCTATACACCCTTCTTCATGGTCTATGGTTCCAAGGCTATGCTCCTGATCGACCTCGAGTATGGGGCGCTGAGGGTCAGGGCATACAACAAGCAGGGAGCTGAGGCATCCCTTGAGGATGCCATGGATCAGCTCGACGAGGCACGTGATGTTGCACTCCTCTGCTCGACCAAGTACCAATAGGTGCTGTGCTGGTACCATAGCCATCGGGTGTAGGGTCGAGCCTTCAATGTCGAGGACCTAGTGCTCTGCCTCATCTAGAGCAACAAAAATCATCACAAGCTCTCCCCGCTGTTGGAGGGACCATATGCTATCGCGGAGGTGCTCTGACCAGGCACCTACAAGCTCAAGACCATTGACGGCAAGGTCTTCACCAATGCATGGAACATCGAGCAGCTACGTTGCTTTTACCCCTAGCCTATGCATATGCTTAAGAATGATATATCTGAATTACGAAAATGTTTCTCTTATCGGTTTCGCTATCGTTCCCTCTATCTTTAGTGACACCCAACCTTGGCAACAACAGGGGGTCGGGCATCACTCGAGTGCTAATAAGAGTATATCTACTCTGAGACATTCTCTATGCCTGACCCTCCCTTATGTTAAGATCTCAAAGTATGGCCTACAGAAACAAACCCTGAGTAAAACTGGTCAGACTGCAAGAAACCTATGCCACAGCGGATACGGCGTTTTTGCTCACCAGCGTCATCAGAGTTGTTTCGCCCGCATCCCAAGCTTTACAACCTCAACCACAGAAAGGGTCAGTACACATTAACCTTTTTATAAAAAAAGATGAAGAACTAAAAGATTATTCAACCACAACAGAAATTAAAATCTATCCATTTATTACATGGTCACTATTTGGCCTAACTAACTAATTTTTTGAGATGATGATCTCATCCTCCATCTTGGCAGATAAGTCATGTGCTAGAGGGGCCACCTTCTTCTCAATATCCTCTAGCTCAGCGTCGAAATAACCGAGCATGAAGCCTAGGCTCATAGTCTCTTGATCGATATTCTCATAGTGAGAACCAACGGTCATGAACGATCGATGAACGCCAAGCGGAGTGCGTCCCTCACCATCTTGCACGCCTGATTCATGATCCAGATGACATGGACCACGAGTGAGCTTGTCTCCTATGTTAGGGCCAGCTCGAGGTCATCATAGACTAGCTCTCCTGATCCGTGTTTAGGAGGGTGGCCTTCACCTCACCGAGCTCCTTTTCCAAGCTATGGCTCTTCGTCACCTTTGCCCCAAGCCTATGATCAAGGTCTACCCAAAACATGCACTAGCCATGTCGAAAAGCCTACCATGGATCCTAGAGAGAAGGATGATAAAGGAAGACCAGGGGCTTACCATCCACGTCTGCTTGGAGCTTATGTGCCTCGTCAAGCTGTCGAGCCACCTTGGCCTCCAAGTTCCATGCCTGCTCCTAGCACTAGCTGACCTCCATGGCAAGTCTAGCGGTCACTGCCTCTGTCACAACCTTCAGATCCTTCTTCCCCCAGAGCTCGCCCTCTAGGAGGTCGATCCACTGCTAGGTGTTGTCACACTCCTTCCGTAGCCGCTCGATCTCCGCGACGTCCGTGCGCGTACTCTCGATAAGGTCTAGGAGCTTCTCTCTAGCTTTGTGGGCATCATCACAAGCCTCCATGTACTTGATCTAGAGGTTGGCCAACTCCTGGCAATAGGGGGCAAGTTCGGCCACTTCTTGATGAGCGGCAATGAGCAGTGTCAACAGAATATGCTCAGCAGTCCACCGAGGGGTATCCCGTGATGGTAGATTTGTCGGTGGGGATGCGCGTAATTAGGAACTAGATGGTGACACGAGGCGCAGAGACAGTGATTTAGACAGGTTCGGGCCGTCTGATCGACATAATACCCTACGTCCTGTGTCTTTGGTGTATTGTATTGAGTACATGATGTCGAGTAGAGGACCCCTGCCTCTCCTTATATACTCTGGAGAGGTAGGGTTACAAGTAAAGTATCCTATTTGGTACTATACAATATCTTGCGGTGCACGCCGAGCAGCGCCGTGCACGCCTTGATCTTGTGGGCTGGGCCACCTCCGATGGTGCGGCCCACATCTTGGGGGCCATACCCCCATAGTTAGTCCCCGAGCCTGACAGTAGGTGACGCGGTCACATGGTGCTAGGGTCATAAAGTAGAAGACCAGCCGAGCAGGCAGCCAGTCCCTAGGCGTAGCCTCGAGATGAGAACAAGCACATTCACCGCAAGCTGAAGTGTGCCCACTTAGTCCCTGAGCCTGCTGGAAGATGAAGAATGAATTTTGTAGCAGGGTCAAAGAAGTCTGAAAGCTTGCCGATGTCGTCTGACATACGTGTATCAAGACCCCAGACGTGCTGCCCAAGATCAGCACCCTGATCCGAACAGCATGGAGCAGCTTGATAGCACATCGACAAGACGTAGCAAGATCTGAGCAGTAAGGGAGTCCCTAGCGTCGCTGGCGATGACCGAGCACCGAGGAGCTGAGGAGTCCCCGGTGTCGCTGTTGATGACCGAGCACCGAGGAGCAAGGCAGTCCCCGGCGTAGGCGGCGATGTCCAAGCACCGAGGAGCGAGGAGTCCCTAGCGTAGGCAGCGATGTCCGAGCACTGAGGAGTCTTCGACGTCACTGGTGATGACCAAGCACCGAGGAGCGAGGAGTCCCCGGCATCGCTGGCGATGAGCGAGCACCGAGGAGCGAGGAGTCCCCAGCGTCGCTGGCGATGACCAAGCATCGAGGAGCGAGGAGTCCCTAGCGTCGCTGTCGATGACTGAGCACTAAGGTGCGAGGAGTCCCTGGTGTAGGCGGCGATGTCTGAGCACCGAGGAGTCCCCGATGTCGCTGGCGATGACCGAGCACCAAGGAGCGAGGAGTCCTCGGCGTTGCTGGCGATGACCGAGCACCGAGGAGCGAGGAGTCCCTCGGCATCGCTGTTCGATGACCGAGCACCGAGGAGCGAGGAGTCTTCGGCGTAGCTGGCGATGACTAAGCACCAAGGAGCGAGGAGTCCCCGTTGTCACTGGCGATGACCGAGCACTGAGGAGCGAGGAGTCCCCGGCATCGCTGTCGATGATCGAGCACCGAGGAGCGAGGAGTCTTCGGCGTAGCTGGCGATGACCAAGCACCAATGAGCGAGGAGTCCCTGGTGTCGCTGGCGATGACCGAGCACCAAGGAGCGAGGAGTCTCCAACGTCACTGTCGATGACTGAGCACCGAGGAGTCCCCGGCGTCGTTGGTGATGACCGAGCACCGAGGAGCGAGGAGTCCCCAGCGTTGCTGTCAATGACCGAGCACCGAGGAGCGAGGAGTCCCCGGCATAGGCGGCGAGGTCCGAGCACCGAGGAGTCCCCGGTGTAGGCGGCGATGTCCGAGCATCGAGGAGTCCTTGGCGTAGGCGGCGAGGTCCAAGCACCGAGGAGTGCCCGGCGTAGGTGGTGAGGTCTGAGCACCGATGTAGCTAACGATGTCCGTGCAGTGAAGTGTGCCCACTTAGTCCTCGAGCACGAAGAATCCGAGGGCCGAGGAGTAACCGGCGTAGCTAGCGATGAAGCACGAGTGGCGAATAGTCTGATCAACTAGTCGGTGATGGAGTCCATGAACCAAGCGGTCCGACCAGTTGATCGGTGGAGAAGTCCGAGCACTAGATGGCCCGATCACCTGGACGATGATCCTGTAATACAAACATGTAGAACGGGTAGTACATGATGTAAAAATAAATAAACTCCAGAGAAAAATCAGCAATGGTGATGAAACAACATATGCAGTTCGGCGATCAATTGGCATGAAAATATATTTATGTTTAATATAAACTGCCCGAACAGTTAGTGTGTAGCTGAGTCTCCAGCCCTAGCTAGCCCATAGTCCATAACGTCGAGCACGGAGCCCAAGCACATGTAGGAGGAACAGACGTCGCTAAGGAGCCACTGTCGACCACCCATAACGCAGAGCACGGAGCCCATAGCACATGTAGGGAGGAGCCAGAGATAGGGCCATCTCTGGAGGCATCCGAGCATCAACAGGACTGTTTGGGGGTTCAAAAAATCGTTTGGAGAGCAAACATGGAGAAAACAGTTCGGAAAAACATTATGACGATATACGGAGATTGGAGAATATTTAGAAGAATATTAAAACGTGACTTAGCGTTAGACAGAGTGTCTGGTCAACGGCGTATAGCGTTATCTGGTCGGTGACGCAGGCAGCTTGCTTGCAGCTCGGTGGCGATGAGGGATGTCGGTGAGGGCCACCGAGTAATGACGATGGGACAACGGCGAGGGCCGTCGGCGAAGGATGTCGGCGAGGACCGCCGAGCGGTGACGACAAGTCGACGGCAAGAGATGTCGACGAAGGATGTCGGCGAAGGCCGTCGAGCGGTGACGATGAGTCGACGGCGAGGGACGTCGGTGAAAGATGTCGGTGAAGGCCGCCGAGCGGTGACGATGAGTTGACGGCGAGGGACGTCGACGAAGGATGTCGGCGAAGGCCGTCGAGCGGTGATGACGAGTCGATGGTGAGGGACGTCGGCAAAAGATGTCGGCAAAGGCCGCCAAGCGGTGACGACGAGTCGACGGTGAGAGACGTCGACGAAGGATGTCAGTGAAGGCCGTCGAGCGGTGATGACGAGTCGACGGCGAGGGATGTCGGCGAAAGATGTCGGCGAAGGCCGCTGAGCGGTGACAACGAGTCAACGGCGAGAGACGTCGATGAAGGATGTCGGTGAAGGCCGTCGAGCGGTGATATTGAGTCGATGGCGAGGGATGTCGGCGAAGGCCGCCGAGCGATGACGATGAGTCGACGGTGAGGGATGTCGGTGAAAGATGTCGGCGAGGGCTGATGAGAGCATCGGTGGTGAGTCATTGTTGAAGACAACCTCAAAGGCGGTTCCAAGATCGTATCTACTGTCGCAAGGGCTGGTGTAGCAGCGATGAATCATCGTCGTGGACTAGGATGGATCTCCACGATATTGACGACAAGAACGCGTTGTTGATTTGAGATCCATCTGGCTTGCTATGGATCAAGCGCACACCCCTACCTGGCGCGCCAACTATCGATAGAATATGCTCGGCAGTCCACCAAGGGGTATCCCGCGATGGTAGATTTGTCGGTGGGGATGCGCGTAATCAGGAACCAGATGGTGACACAAGGCGTAGAGACAGTGATTTAGACAGGTTTGGGCTGTCTGATCGACGTAATACCCTACATCATGTGTCTTTGGTGTATTGTATTGAGTACATGATGTCGAGTAGAGAACCCCTGCCTCTTCTTATATACTCTGGAGGGGCAGGGTTACAAGTAAAGTATCCTATTTGGTACTATACAATGTCTTGCGGTGCACGCCGAGCAGCGCCGTGCATGCCTTGATCTTGTGGGCCGGGTCACCTCCGATGGTGCGGCCCACGTCTTGGGGGCCATACCCCCACAAGCAGGGTGGCTAGTTCCTCATGTAGCTGCTCCCCCGTGACTCACCGCTGCTCCTCCACCGTGAGGTGATCCAAAACTCCCTTCTCGTGGTGAAGGAATGCAGACTTCTCCAGGCTATGGTCCATGAGAACCTATGAAAAGGGTACATGTTAAAAGGCAAGAAAAGGGATGACAAAGGTTAGAAACGCTAATGCACTATACCTGGCCAAACGGAGCGATGACATCTTGCATCGAACTCAACGCGGTGGTCAGGGCACGGACTGTGACCCCCCATCTCCACGTGGATGCTCCCCTACTCCCTCTTCTTCGCTGCATCGTCGATGGTGAAGAGCATCACCCTCGGGTCCCAACGGTCGGGCCACCTGATCTAGGGTCCTCCCTAGGTGTGAGAGTCATCGCTGACCCAGACTAGAGGCCAAGATGCCTCCGTGCCGACCCCTCTCACAACACAACTCCTCTAGAGTGGCCCCCCTAGTGGTAGAGGGGGTAGGCGACGTAGACGAGGAAGCCTGCCCCATCGTCGCGCTTGCCAAGGGTGCAATAGGCGCGACCTCCTCTATTTGTCCCACCACAGGTGCCACCGTCTACTCGGACGACAGACCTCGGTTGCCTTGTCATCGATGTACCCGCCAGCATGGACGATGGCTTTGGCCGTGCCATCACCACCTACAGCATCATGGCCATGCTTGGCCACGTTGTGCCAGCCATAGGCACCCCGCACGCACTTTTTGTTGCCTGCCCTCCCATAGATGCGGTCGACGGCCGCCCTTCCCTGGTCGACCTTATGGTCACCCTAGCTAGGCTCCCGCCAAACAGGTCCCGGAGCACCCACCGAAGGGCGAGAGTCTTCTTTGGTGCTAGCCTCAGGAGGGTCTCGTGCCCCACAACACTATTGAAGGCCCAACAGTTAGTTCATGGTGAAAAAATCATCAAAAAACAAAAAAGAACAAAAAAACTCTCAGCTCACCTTGATGCCATCGGGCGTTGATGTTTCGGCGTCAGCCCGCCCGACCCCAGTTGTGACTCTTCATTGCGCTGCTATTTTGAGCCCTCCCTTTGCTTGGGAGGCTCAGACGAGGCGGAGCCACCGCCCCCCTTGGTTCCAGGGGCGCCATAGGAGGCCCAGATGGAGCAGGGCAACTCGCTCTAGTCGTCTCCTAGGGTGAGTCCTCCCCCTCTTGCTCTAGGATATGCCACGGGAAGGGCCTTGCCTACAGTGAAGGTGGGTCCTCGTCTCTGTCGGCCAGATCATCCCATCGGATGGGCGAACTAGAGCCATCGCCCCCTCCTCCTCTTGTTCTTCTTCCTCCTCATCTTCCTCCTCCAATGAGCCTTGGCGCCGCTTCCCCCACTGTAGCTTCACCTGCTCCTTCACCCACTATTTCTTCTCCTTGTCATCCTTCTCCTTCTTCCTCCGCTCATCTATGGCATAGTCGCTGCCCTCATGGCCGCATGCTCCGGTAGTGGCGTGACAGAGACCCAAAAGCCCAAATCCGCTGGTAGCTCGATGAAGCCCTGCTCCGGCCACACCATAGGAGTCCTGGGATCAGGAACATGGCGTCGGACTCATCCGTCGCCTCCTTGATGCGCTGCACAATCTAGCTATTGTGAAGCAGCCCCTAAGCAGGCACCATCCCGAATAATGGGAGGGCGCGCGCCATTAGCGGCGCCACCCTCCTCGCATGATATGCTCCAACGATGCCAGCCCCATGAAGGTCATGGCTTCTCAGCAACATCACGGCCTCGAGGATGTCGCACATATTTTTCTTCTCCTTGACGGGTGGCCCCTATGACCATGTCAGCGACGCCTCTTCAATCAAGCACCCGGTGAAGTTCGGTAAGGGGGCGGCGGGGTCATTCTTCAAGTAGAACCACTACGCATGCCATCCCTTGTTGGATCTAGATAGCTGGCAGGGCATGTACTCGGTCGCCCACTTCTCCCGGATGTGGAGGCCAGTGCATCCCGTTGGCACTAGGATCTCCCCGCCTCTGTCCTTCTTCCTGTGCAAGGAAATGGCGAAGAAGTACCCCCACAACTCGAAGTGCGGCTCGATCCCTAGGTACTCCTCACACATCGCGATGAAGGCCACGATGTGCTAGATCCCATTAGTATTGAGGTGCTACAGCTCGACCCGATAGTGGTGCAGCAGCCCCCGGAAGAACGGATGAGGGGGGATAATGAGCCTGCGCTCGTGGAAGGGCAGGAAGAAGAAGATGTAACCGTTGGGCGGCATCGGCCCCTACTCGTGGCTGGGAACTAGCGACTCCATAGCGTCAGTCCTCCCGCGAAGAAGACCACGCTTGATGAGGCCTTCCATGCATGCATGGGTGACGTCGGAGCGGTACCACAACTCCATGAAAAGCAAAGGCGAAGGAGCGAGGACTTTTTAGCGATGGCAGAGAAGTGAAAGCTATAGATCTAGGGCGTCAGCGGCGGACTAGTAGAGGCAACAATTCCAAATGGCAGCGGTGGAAAGGTTGGGAAGGCAAGACTATAGTTTGGCACACCAAAACATGGAGGAACCCGCTATTTATAAGGCAGGGTAAGATGGGAGGCGAACCGTCCACCTAGATCAATGCGCCCGGCACGCCTAGTCACTTCGCCTCTCCAGGAATCATGCACCCCCCTGCCACTCCTTGAAGGGCGCACCGGACAGCGGTTCGGCCCCTCGATGGGCTAAAAATGCTCCCACGACCCATTAAGGCTTAGGAGTTCAAAAGGATGGAATGCGGTGGGCCCGCTACCGGTCAGTACCTAGGCGCACGAGCGCCACGGGCATCTCGACCCATGTTTGAGTCTTGAAAGAGCACGGTCCATGGTTTTTCCTTGAAGAAAGGCAACGAGCCCTCGAGACAGGTGGAACAGACCCAAGAACTATATGGACTGGCCATTGGGAATCTAGAGTCAGTCACCAGCTGACCCTAGCTAGACCCTAGTGAACGAGAAGCTAGGGCCCCACTCAAACTTGCCCATTAACAGCTTACCGAGTGTCATAGTTCGTCCATTGAGGAAAACTTAGCACGGCTTAGCCCCTCCATTTTATCAAAAAAATGCTTGAGGGAGGATGACCTTCAGACGAGCCAACCCCTCGATTGGACCCTTGCTGCGTGCGAGGGCTCGAGTGTCAAACTCACAAGGAGACTGAATACGCGGTCGCATGGCGATGGCGGATCGATCAGATCCTAGAGAGGAATCATAATCAAGAGAGATCTTCTCTGATCCCCTGAATCACATGATTAGATGCTCCCATGGAGTCCGAACACAAGGATTCTCGACCAAACCAAGACATCCCATGGCCCACACAGGGAGATCAAGATCCCTAGAATCCTTCCATCCAAAAAAGCCTTCGAAGGAGTATCCTACTCCTCCACGGGCTCAGGGGCTACTATCGGGTATCAGTATCAGGGATACCCAGAAGAAGGAAGCTAATGGCCATCAATGCTAACTTCCTCATATGGTCAAGAACGTATCTTGGTCTCGCCCGACCCTAAGGGCACGGGCTTCGTCTTGCCCGACCTCAAGGATACGGGGTCTGGGTCACCCGACCCTAAGGGCGCAGGCTCCGTCTCGCTCGACCCATTGGGTGAGAGCCCAGTCATGCCTGACCCGTCGGGTGAGAGCCCATCACATCCAACCCCAAGGGCATGGACTCCACCTCGTCCGACCCCGAGGGCGTGGACTCCACCTTGCCTGATCCCGAGAGCGCGAGCTCCGTCTCACCCGACCCTAAGGGCGCGGGTTCCGTCTCGCCTAACCCCGAGGGCGCAGGCTCCCCCTCGCCCGACGGAGTTCCATACCACCCCCAACCACTACGGGTCTAAAAGTACGAGTCCAGGGTCAGACGTGCAAACTAGAAATTTACTAGCCGATGATTCGGAACAACGACACATAGTGCTGTCACGACATTCCGAGAGTGGCACAGTGCCGCCATGACGCGCCATGCCTTGGCATGAGTAAGAACCCGACGACTATGCTCGGATGTGTCAATAGAAGCAAGGACAAGATAAGGGGGGCCCACGCCAACTTCTCCCTCCCCTCAGGCTCATGACCACTCGGGTCAAGAGAATCCTCTGTCTCTCACTTGTTACTCAGCCCCCAAGGCTATATCAGGGGAGTCGGGCCTTCCCTTTCGAACAATAGAATTCTCCTACCTCGAAACCCTTCTCTTTGTTGAACCCTAGCTTATGAACCCCCATTGTAAGCCTTTTGGAGCCCTTAAATCGAGAAATATGAACTCGCTGTCTCTGGCATTGGACGTAGGGCTTTGTCCTGAACTAGTATAATTCCTTATGTCTCGAGTGCCACCATCGACTCCCTTGAGCAGCGCGGCGCTAAATTTACTGGTCGGTCCACAAAACACCAACATGCATATATGTATCAACTAAAGTTATAATGATTTTGATGTCAAGTGATATAGTTATATTAAGTTTGCGACCTGAATATACATTTTGGGTGGTTTGAGAATCTAAGGGCACTCTCAATGGAGAAATTAGAAGTAGTTTTTACATCCTAGATAGAACACAGTGTCAAGAAACTATCTTCGACAATGCAACTTCTCTGTCTTTGGATCGACCCAAACATTCACCCCTCGCTCCTTACCCTGGATCCTCTGCTCCTAGTTTCTTCCTCCCTGCCCTCCACCACACGGGTGATGGCAAGCTCCACACACGAGCTCCGCACACGATATCCGCTAGGCACCGACAAGGAGGGAAGGGAGGGCAGGGTCGAACGAGCACGCGAGGGGGAAGGAAGTCGGGGGCAACGCACATGATCTGGAGGAAGGAGGAAGAAACCAGTCTATCCCTCCCAACGCGGTAATGAGTGGTTTCTATGTGGTCTCGATGGATGCGAAGACGTTGTTTCCTTATAAGAAACAATTCTTTTTTTCCTCTCTCTTCAATAATTGCCTTACCACATTGGCAAAATACTTAGGTGGTAGTACAATTAATGCACATAGAAACTTTGGTAGTTTCTGCATTGCGAGTGCCCTAAGGCTAGTTTCAATAGGGTGTTTCATTACACAGTTACTAAGATTATCATATCAACTTTTGTGCTGGTAACTGTGACAACAAATTTCATCTAGATGTGACATATATTAAATGAGAATGAAACTCTATTGGCATAATTGACATCTAGAGCCCAAGTTAGAGAAGGCACAATACTCAGTACAGTTTACTCTTTAAGTCAGTCTCAGTGAGGAGTATCATGTCGTTGTTACTAAAATTGTCTTGTCAAACAGAATAAAAATGGAACAAAGATGAAACACCCACTCTCAATGAACATTTAATAAGACTCATAAAAAGTTTTATTGTATGGTTTAATGGATATTTAATAAGACTCGTAAAAAGTTGGTAATCATGTTGAGGGAGTTTATTCACCTTAAAACTCACTTCTCCTCTCTTTTTTAAATGTTGTCACATCGTAAAAATATTTTCATGTCAGCTTATTATAAAAGGCCCTAGCCTAGGGCTAGGAGTACTACTAGTATCTAGTGGTGGTTGTCTCTTGCTGCTCATCAGCTCTTGGCAGCATCTGTAGCTAGGGCTTAGGTCTCGGTCTTTCCATCCACCGGCAATGCAAGTTCCTGTGTCTGGCCCGTTGTTCAAGACAGAAGCAAAACGTAGTGCCTCCCTTCAAGACAAGCTATGGTCGCCGTGAACGTGAGCCGGGCGTTGATGAAAGCTATAGCTTATTAGCTACGGAGTAGGTCCAGAGGTAGACAAGGGCACATGCGCTCGAAGAGTTGGTTCGTGTTGGTGGCCCGAGCCCGACGACCTCGCTCGTGGAGACTCGTGGAACGCGCGGACAGGCCACGCAAAACGGTTCCCCTGCCGCGCGCGTCCGCCCGGTGCATCGGTCCTCCGCCTCCGAATCGAGTAATCACCGTCGACGCGCGGAGACGACCAAACTGCAAGCTCCGTTCCGGCAGATGATGCCCTCGACACCGGCACGCTTCGCTGCCGTTGTCCGATCCTCCTAGCTAGGAGTACTAGACTCATTCTAGTTCCACCGTTACAGACCAAGCAAGTACAGTTCTCCTAGGAAGCACGGATGAGACCGCTCCGTTCCGTTGCCTCTCCCGCGCTCGTGACCGGGGCAGGCGAGAGATGATGATGGGCAGGGCAGCGCGCGGACACACGGACTGGCAGCGGCCCTGTACCCACGTCGCGGTGCCGGGATCTGCGCCTACCACGGCACGATCAGCGTCATCATGGCGCAATCATTGACGAAACCTCCCAGTGCCCAGCGGACTGCACGCCGAAATCGTAGCTTTTTCGTCGCCCATCGGCGCTCTGCTTGACTGCTTGGCATGTGAAACTGTCAGGGCGAAGGGACAGGTTTGTTTACTGACAGAGTGACAGGTGACAGGGATTGATTTCCCGTCGCCGACCGAGCACGGTCCGCGAGTGCGAGCATCCAATTCAAACCGGGCCGTCGTTTACTTTAGGTTTTTTTTAGAATTGGTTTTAGCTGCGGTGCCTGCAGTCACGGCAACTACTACGTACTCCTGTTATACTCCACGCATATTACTCCTGCATGCTGTATATATTTCTCCTACTGTATATATACACATACACTATTACTAGTGTGAAAACCTGGTAAAAACGGGGGAGGCAAAGGTAGGCAGCTGGAGGACTGGCTGATGGCTGCATGCCTATGATATTTGATCATGCGTGTCGTATGAGGATCGGCGAAAAGACACCATAGTTCAGCTTCACCAGACACCGTTCGGTAGGAGGACGCATGCACGGATAGATATGATGGCGTCTAGTATATCGACAGGACGTGCCAAGTGGTACGATGTCCGTCACATGTCCATGGAGGCATCTGATATGGACACGGCGTGTATCTATCGCGGCTGCAAACGGGACCGGCGCGCGCATGCACGGCGGTCGGCGGGGCAGGCCGTGGCTCCGTGTGGCGTACTGGCATGTGTTCGTGTTGTGCAGCCCGCGGGTCGGAGGCAGAGGCACGCGGGGCCGCCGGAGCAGGGATGGCCGGATGGGCGGGCCACGTCGCACAGCGATTAAACCACCTCCCAGTCCCGGTTACCAGCAGCAGGTCGGCCGCCGCTCTAACTAGCGCATGTACGGCCGACACCTAGCTAGTAGCGAGTCCGTGAGTTCGTTCACTGATGGAAGCTTTATTTGTAACGGTAGGAGCAGAGGCCAGGCCGGCCTGAATGATGCAGACAATTGCACGGGTCCACGGCTAGCTGATATGACATGGCCGGCGGCGATCGTACGTCCGAGCGCCATTGCAATTACAACCAGGTACGTACGTACGTTACGTAGCTGCTGCCCGGCCGTATGTACGTGGGGACAGAAAGAGGAGAAGCCAGGGGGCTGCGGTCAGCTTTCTCATACATGCATGAATGGTACTTGAGCCTGAAAATATATGCAGGACATGGACATGCAATTGGACACGGATGGATGGATGCATTGGACGCTGAACAATCTTGCGTACGTACGTAGCACGCCGCTACTAGCTACATCTACATCCCATCCGATTTAGCCAGGGCGCAATGCAAGCAAATGTAGGTGGGATCCGTGTTCCCGGCGAGTTATGAAGGTCATGTCGCGCAGGGGGAAAGATCTCGCGGCCGGGGTTAAGGACCACGCCGCACCGGCACCGCCTCAAACGGGGCGATCCCAAAGATCACGCGATCTCAGGGCGCGTCCCCACACAGGAGGCACGTCCTTCTCCCTGTCCGGACCAACTGCCAAAAGCTGCTCCTTATTCGATCGTCGTCGTCTTCGCCGAGCATCAGAGATTTTCAGAGCACGTACACGCTGCACATCTCAGGCAAATGGAGTAGTACGCGGTCCTACTCCTACCTAGCTAGCCGATGACCTTTATGTGTGCACACCACCACTGCTCTGCTGCCTTCTCCGTCCGTTGATTACCAGCTGGGTCTGGTCCTTGCATGCATGCGCCGCTCCAGAGTCAACATTTGCCGTCAATTCATTGCCAAAGGCTAGTACACGGGTTTAATTTCGCACTGATTTTTGTTCTTGGAGGAAAATTTAGTTGTTTATTTTGGACGTAGATGAACTGGCATTGGAGGAAAATTTATGTGTAAAAAAATCTGATTCAATTTTTTACAAACACTAGTACATAGAACATTAGTACCGACGGGTCTAAACCTATTTTTACTGGCGTTTGTCTCAACCGCCAGTGCCAAAGGCCAGTAAAAATCATGAACTTCACATGTGTCTTCTAGAGAACCGGCACTATAAATGATTTACACTGACTGTTTTCTTAAGAAAACCGCCATTGTAAATACATTTGTACTGGCTGTTTCTTAAGACCACCGCCACTACAAATGATTTTCAAAAAATTACAAATCAGGCTAAAAAATAGTAATTTTTTTAAAATCCAAGGAGGCCCCATCTATTTTGCAAGTCACAACATTTTTTCCGGTGCTACGCACCTGCGGGGATTCAAACCCGAGACCTCCCGCTCGTGTGTACCCTCGTCTACCACTGCGCCTCACACTCACTTATGTTTATATTAGATTTTGGTTCCCCGCATATTATACTAAACTGAGTTTAAATGATTGTTTGAGGTCCTAAACGAATTCAAATGAAAAAGTTGTCAACTATAAAGTTTCATAACTTTTCGAGATCTACAACTTTTATTTTGGTAGTTTCTCCATCTAAGGTCGTTTAAAAATATGAATTTTAAATTTAAGAAATTTAAAAGTAGTTTCACTTGACAAGATGATTTCAAATGAAAGAGTTGTCAACTACAAAGTCTTATAACTTTTCGAGATCTACAACTTTCGTTTTGGCGGTTTCTCCATCCGAGGTCGTTTGAAAAATTCAAATTTTAAATTTGAGAAATTCAAACATAGTTTCCTTGAACAACTCATGTCAAATGAAAAAGTTATCAACTACAAAATTTTATAACTTTTCGATATCTACAACTTGCATTTTGGTGGTTTCTCCATCCGAGGTCGTTTGAAAAATTTAAATCTCAAATTTAAGAAATTCAAACATAGTTTTCCTCGACAAAATGATCTCAAATGAAAAAGTTGTCAACTACAAAGTTGTCTAACTTTTTGAGATCTACAACTTTTATTTTGGTCATCTTTACATGTGACATTGTTTGAACAATTTAAATTTTGAATTTTAAAAAAAATTGACCTTGAAACAATATTTTAAAAGAGTAAATGATTTCAGCTGAAAAAGTCATCAACAACAAAGTTGTAGAACCTATCAAGATATACAACTTTTATTTTAGTCATTTGTTTATCTGATAAAGTGCTACTAACATTATTCACAAAATTTATATATCTCTCATGTGGTTTAATAAACTATAAGAGAGATATGTAATTTTGTGAACAATGTTATTATCACTTTGTCAGATGAAGAAATGAGCAGTAGATCTTGATGAGTTCTACAACTTTGTTGTTGATGACTTATTTAGCTAAAATCATTTACTCTTTCAAAATAACGTTTGAAGTTGTCATTTTTTTAAATTCAAAGTTTAAATAGATAAAACACTATCACATGAAAAGATGGATAAAATAATAGCTGTAAAACCATAACAAATTGATAGAGCATGATTTTAGAAAAAATTAGGGAAAAATCATAAAATTTGAAGTTAGTGTGAGGGAGACAGAATAGTTACAAATTTTAGTCAGAGATTAAAAGAGAGATAAGAGTTCTTCAACTATTTAAAAATTGTATTTCAAACACCATTTTGAAATATCAAATGATTTCAAATAGAAAAGTTATAAACAAGAAAGTTCTATAACTTTTCGAGATCTATAACTTTTATTTTGGTCATTTCTCAATCCGAGGCCTTTTAAAAAATTTAAATTTTAGTACTTAATTTTTAATATTCGACGTCTATTCCAAATTATTTATAGTGGCGCTAGGTTATGAAAACCGCCACTATAAATGCATTTTTACCGGCTATTTTCTTAAGGCTACCGCCAGTACAAATCATATATTTTTACTGACGGCAAACTTAAGAAAACAACGAGTAAAATTGAATTTACACTGACGGTTCATGGTATGGACCCACAGTTTTATTTTTAGTGACACCTACACATTACGAACCGCGACTGAAAAAATGACCCCCACCAAGAGAAATCATTACTGTACTAGTGAAAAGAACTGTAATTCAGGCGTACGGTTTACGACTTATCCACATATAGACATCAACCTTACTTTCATTTCTAACAATTCCTACCTCTTTTTAATAGTTTCCATTGGTTTTTATCATATTTTTCCCTTTTATTTATGGTTTGACATGACTCCCGTGTGGCCTCCAATGTGTAACTTGGAGGTGCTTCGCTGCAGCAATATAGTACCCTTTTAATGTGACACCGCATCAATCAACTAATTAAAGCCCTCAATCATCTGTCTCATTATCACCGGCATCACCTAAACACCAAATCGCGGCACTACAAGCAACATACAGAACATGAAACTAAGCTTACGTTGTATTTAGGGCTTCAATGACACATTGTGTTCTCAGGACAAAGGATCTGGGCTTTCGGTTAGCCCATATTGTGTCAGCTTGGATCAAAATAGAGATGGTGGAAGTTGACTTTTATCAAGAAAGGATCACCTTAGCAAATTGAAAGGATCAAGATGCACAAGAGAGAAATAAATTAGGCTAATTCTAAATTTCTTTCAATAATTGAGCCCTACACTTAGCCCATTTCATCCCCTTGTGCCTAAAAGTGTTTCTATTGTTCTACTGCATAAAAGTTTTACACCCTAGGTTCCGATCCTACTCTAGCATGGCATTTCTAAGAATGTAAAGACATGAATTAAATTGTTCAAATATAAATGCTCAAAGTAAAGAGAAGTAGAGGAATCTGGCGATTTTTTTTCGAGGTATCGGATAGTCGCCACTCCCTATCAATCCTTGTTGGAGCACCCACGCAAGGGTGTAGCTCCCCCTTGATCCACACAAGAATCAAGTGCTCTCTACGGGCTGATTCTTTAACACTTTATCTCGGTGAATCGCCCACAACCGCTAACACCATGACTTAGGTCATCCACAAGCTCCGCCGGATGATCACAAAGCTTCCAATCACCACCGAGCTGTCTAGGTGATGGCGATCACCAAGAGTAACAAGCACAAACTCTCACCTGACCAAGACAAGCCTAATGAGAAAGGTAGATGCACACTTGCTACTCTCTATGCACTAAGGATGCCCTTAATCTTAGATTATCAAATCTCAATCACCCCACTAGGCTCTTGCTCTCCCTTCCACTCCAAAGATGTTTCTCAGCTGAACAAATAGGCAAGAGAACTCAATTGGACGAGTAAGATAAGTATTTATACCCCCATTCAAAACATAACGGTTAGGGTCCAACTCAGCAGATTTCGGGATGACCAGACGTGCAGGTCCATGTGACTGGACGCGTCCGGTTAGTAGCCAACGATTACAAGGCATCACCCTGTCAGACAAGTCGATTAGAGAGATCGGACGCATTGCAGCGTCCGATCCACCTAGACCTGATGCGTCCGGTCCAAAAGTCTCCTCTCTAGAACCTTACCGATGTTGACCGAACGTGGCAACGCGTGAGTTCGGTCATTACAGTTCAGCATCCGGTCCTCATCAACATAGAGACCCCACTGCTACAGTTAGGCAGCACCAGTGCGTCCGGTGAACACTACTATTCTATGTTCGGTCGTAGTCTGCCTTCTACTATCGAGCAAATGAACTGACCAAACGTCCATTCACTACCAAACCAGCGTCCGGTCAATAAAATAGTACTCCATTCACTCCCAATTTCAACATCTTCATGAATGAGTTTGTCTCCAATCGATCTTAGGGCTGTACCTGAGCTACCTAGTGCTAAGTTTGACAAGTATGCACCACACCTAAACCATTAGACTTACCTAGGTCAAGCTACTCATTCATACCCCCTTAATAGTACGGCCAAATGAAAAACAAAGTCCTAAACTATTCTAAGTGTCTCTCCAATGCCGAACGACACTTAGAACTAGTCCGTCCTTAACCTTATCGTCCATCCTTTGAAAATTGAAACGATTTCCATTGATAGGGGCATGAAAACCATAATTACCCAAATAATAATCATTACCATGACCTAACTCAAGTTTTCTCTACAAAACACACGTTAGTTATAGTAATCTCGTGTCGTCATTAATCACCAAAATCCAACTAGGGGCCTAGATGCTTTCAATCACCCCCTTTTTGTTGATTAATGACAATACAACCTCGAGTATGTATAAGAGATTAGTGAGGTTTTCAACATGCTTGGTTCATATAAGCAATCGGCAATACAAACAAAAGAGGGTTAGGCATGCATATATGATCCAAGCCAACACAATGTACTCACAAGATATGAATTAAGCATGAGTACATAGAGTAAAGCTCATTTGAAATAGAGTATAACGTGGAAGCAAAGTAAATGAGCATAACCAAGTGACATGACATATACATATCAAAGTAGAGTGGAATCACATATATAACATAATGCATGAAAGTAAACGTGCATGCATGAAGTATCACACATAAAAGATCGAGTCCATCTCACAAGCTCTCTCTCTAAATCTAACATACTCTCGCTCCCTATCCTCCTTTGGCGTCAAGCACCAAAACCTAAGGGTCGGACGGTGGGGTAGAAGCGGACGAGTCAGGCGCTGAGGTGCGGTGAGAGATCTGAAACTGAGTTGCATCATCCTTGGACCCTGAACTCTAAGTGGTCGGACCCTTTGTCACAGGAAGTGGAGGTAAAGCGGTCTAGGTCTGCTCAGTGGACTCGGTGGCTGGGTGGGCCCGTGGTAACGTTGAAGCTGTGGTAGTAGCCTAACCCTATGGCTCAGAAGGTGTCCCTATAGGAAGTGGAGCCACAACTATTGCTGCTGATTTTGCTGAAACCTCAAGTGTCGTAGTGACTGTCAGAGGTGGTTCGGACGAAGCAATAGAGGATGGGATCGTCTCAGTAGTCCCTGTGACCGGAGCGGCTATGGTAGGAGCAAGGACTCGAAACACAAGCAGTGTAGGTTGTCCTATGAGCTCACTGAAAGTAGCACCCAAACTCCCAGAGACAGGGATGTCTATCACTAGCACTGACATGGACTGAGTCAGAATGAAGCTCATGACTATAGGAGTGAAGTGTTGAGCCTACGCTATCTCTGGTGAAGCAAACCACTGAGACACCTGCTCAGTAGGTGAGGCAAACTATACAGCCAATTGTCCCTGAGTCTGAAGCCCATTGGGCTATACAGCTGGAGTCGCTGGGGTAGAAGTAGTAGGCTAACCGAGCTGCAATGTGGGCTAGTGAGGAGCAATCTCTGTGGTAGAAAAAACATACTGCATGAACCCAAGAAGCTACTGTTGAATGACTAACTGTTGTTGTTGCTGTTGGAATTGATCTTGTCCTGCCTGCACCTGAGCAATGGCAATTGCTATCTCCTGTGCCTGACGAGCCTAGTCCTACCATATGTGCTCAAGTATAGCCAGCAAGGCGGGGTCTATCTACAGCGACTGTGCCTATGGTGGAGCTAAGCTAAAGCCACTAGCCTCTCTATCGTGTGCACGTGGTGGCATATGTGGGATAGGATGGTAGTCCTTATCTGAGCTATCAGTCGAGTCACTCTCGACCATGTCATCCTGTCGTGCCTCTATCTGCTCTAGCTCTGTCTTAGCAATGGCCCTGATGGCCTCATCCTGCTTAGCTGCAGTCTCTAGCACCTCTAGTCTATGGCTCAGCTAGCTAGGAGTCCTCCCATGACTGTGACATAACAGCTAGCTCATATCATACTATGGGAACTCTGTAGTAGCACCACTCAACTCACCCACTATCTCTGGGGACATCTGTGAAACTATGTGCCTAATAAGAAATGTGATCCAATAAGCATATGGCAACTGACAATGGCCTCTAAAACCCTCTGCTAAGGTATCCTCCATCTCTAAAAGCATCACATCCCAAATGTCAAACACTATCTAGGAGACCAAGCGGTGGACTAGCCAAAGCTGAATACGGGTCATTCCCTCTCGGTAGCCACTCCTCGGGAGCAAATACCTCCTCATGACTACATCAAGGATACGAGCTGTAGGTGTAAGATCACATGGTATCCAGCTCGATCCCTCTCCAAATGGCTCAGTGAAGCAAGCCCTGACCAAGTCTGTAGGTGGTACTAGTCCACCGTGAGGGTGTCTCGATGGCTCTGTCTCTCCATAACAGATCTCATGAATTTGAATAGGGGACTCTAGAATCCTCAATATTTCTCTAGCCCTCTAGCTCTATAGCCTATAGTCATGGCCTCTGAAGGCAAAGTGAATGAACCTGTGCCTCGGGTCAATCCATAAGGAAGCATAAAACTCTCTTCCGCTTCTTCTTTGCAATTACTTTCTTTGGCCCCTTTCCCTTTTCCTATGCTATCAGGCGAGGCAGACGCCTCTCATCATCATCGCTGGGACCACCCCCGATGTTCTTGCAATGAGCCATAATTAACACTGCAAGGAACTCAACTGACGAGCAAAGGACCATTGCCACTAACAAAAAACAACTAGCATTGACTCCCCCTAACTAGAAAGCCACTGTCAGCTGACACTCATGAGGCTTGGCCTCAGTCCGTACTCGCAGGCTTGGCTCCAAGTTTATCTGCCACTGAAATACTAACCAAGCACCTCATTGCCCAAACTCACTTCATGATAGAATAGATAGAGTATATATAAGCAATATATTCATCTAGAGAGGCAAGGTAACCAAATTAGAGGCAAGCAATAGGTAAGTGAATAGAGGCGACGACTTGCTACCTGACAACGACGAACTGATGACCAATCAGCACAGCAAAGAAGTCATGAGGGCCGAAACATCACTGCTTGGTTGGAACAAATGCCGACCAAGTAACTCATGATGTACGCTAGAAGGATGTCCTGCGAGATTGCCTAGGCCGAGAATTGTGGCCGGAGTGGCAAGCACGGTGGCCAGAGAGGACACGGCGACAGCGCTAGGGTACAAGCGAGTGCGGTGGTGCGGTGCGGGCGTGGCTGCGTGAGGATGAGGTCATGGTGGCCAGGGAAGGCATGGTAGCGACAGCGGTTTGGGTTCCACAGGGATGCGATGGGGGCACGGAGACGGTGTGGCGCACGGGTGCAAGCGAGGCATAGAGGGGCATGGTGGTGGAGTGGATGCGACATCATAAGGACAGAGGTGGTGGCGGTTGAAGAGGGCTCGGCAACAGCAGAAGGATAGAGACGAGAGCGGGCAATTGCTGACTGTGTGAAAGAAAAAAATGGTGTGGGCCCCACATGATAGTTAGAGTTTTGAAGTAGATCGCTCGAACATAGTTGTGACTGGACGCACAGGTGAAGTTGAGCTGATGCTATCCCCCGAGTCTTGTTGAGTAAAGAAAGGTCCAAAAATCCTCAAGACGTGATCGGACGCGTCCGATTACCCGTGACCAGTCGTTGCGCTGAGTCCGGTCATTCCTGTGATCCAAATCGCGCTGACCAAATGTGGATTTAAGTTGGCACCGAACGCTCTTGAAACATTGTTCATCATTCGGTGTTCCTTCAGCACTTGCATCTCCTCAGATCTACTGACTGGACGCTGCATGGGTGAGTCCGGTCGCTGTGTCTGGTCCATCTTCCATAGCAGTTTCTTCTCCTTTCTTCGCGATGCTATCTCCTAATCAAGTCCCAACTTCGATAAGACCAAAATAACAACCAAATGGGATAGATATGGGAGATCTCTCTCAAACCATCAATTTTTTTAAATAATTTGCTTTTGGCTATAATTCATTTTAGAAAAATAAGCAACAAAAGAGGCGAGGAGCAACATGTGGCCACCCAATAGGGTTTATAACCAATAGGAGCTTCAAATGCTCTCCCTATTTGTGGACGAACACAGCAGATGCTCAAAAGATAACTGAAAAGAAACGACAAAGAAACACACATGCATATGCAATGCAATACTTGAAAGAAAATCTAGTTGCTTGTCAAGTTTGATCCAAGGTTAAGCTTCTTCACATGCTTTTCGATGGTTATCTTAACCATGTTAGACAAGCCCTAAGTGCATTACTAAAAATTAAACATGTTTTATATTACAATGCAATGCAAGGGACAACACAAGCTCATTTTTTGTGAAGTTACTTAGATCAAGCACATTGGGCATATTCCTCAACCGATAAAACGTATCCTAATCTAGCGGTTTTGCAAAGATATCTGCCAATTGATCCTCGGTCCTTACACCTTCTAGTGATATATCATTTTTAGCAACATGATCTCTAAGAAAGTGATGACGGATATCTATGTGCTTGGTAAGAGAGTGTTGAACTGGGTTATTAGCAAGTTTTACCACTCTCTTATTGTCACACAAGAGAGGTACTCTTTCTAGAACTACACCATAGTCTAGAAGAGTTTGCTTCATGTAAAGAATTTCTACACAACAAGCACCTACGGCAATGTACTCCGCCTCAGCGGTGGACAAGGCCATACGATTTTGCTTCTTAGAGGTCCAATACACTAGTGATCTACCAAGCAAATGGCACCCTCCGGACGTGCTTTTTCTATCAATTTTGCAACCGGCATAATTCGAATCAGAATAGCCAACTAGTTGAAATCTAGCTCCTTTGGGATACTAAAGACCAATGCTTGGTGTGTGCTTAAGGTACCTAAAGATTCTTTTAACGGCAACCATGTGAGCCTCCTTAGGATTAACTTGAAATCTAGCACACAACACACACAAAACATGATGTCGGGCCTAGATGTGGTCAAGTATAATAAGCTACCAATCATAAAACAGTAGAGAGTTTGATCAACCGATTTACCTCCCTCATCTAGGTTGAGATGTCCATTAGATGTATTGGTGTCTTGACTGGCTTACATTCATCCATTTTAAACCTCTTGAGAAGATCCTTGGTATATTTTTCTCGAGAGATAAAGATCCCTTCTCTCATTTGCTTGACTTGAAAACCAAGAAAGAATATAAGCTCTCCAATCATAGACATCGCGAACTCCTTTGACATCAATTCACCAAACTCTTTGCAATAGTCTTTATTTGATGAGCCAAATATGATATCATCAACATATACTTACCAAATGAAGATCTCTCCATCAAGCTTCTTGGTGAATAGTGTGGTGTCGACCTTCCCAATGGTGAAACTCTTCTCAATGAGGAAATCCTAAAGGCGCTCATACTAAGGTCTTAGGGCTTGCTTTAGCCCATATAGCGCCTTGGACAATGAATGGCTTCAAGTCTTGAAACCGGTGCAAAGGCCTCTCCAAAATCTAATCCTTCAACTTGAGAGAACCCCTTTACAACTAGCCTTGCCTCGTTCCTCATAATGATGCTTTGATCATCTTGCTTATTGCGGAACACCCACTTTGTTCCAATGACTCTTGCATCTTGTGGTCGCTCTTCAAGTGTCCAAACTTCATTGCGGGTGAAGTTGTTCAATTTTTCATGCATAGCATTTATCCAATCTGGATCTTGAAGAGCTTCTTCTACATTTTTAGGCTCGATATAAGAAACAAACTGAGTGATGTTCAATAAATGAAGCAAATTTTTGAGAGCGAGTCATTACACTCTTTGAAGGACTCCCTATGATGAGATCTTATGGATATGCTTGTAGTAGGGGTGAATTTTTCTATCAACCACTTGAGGAGGAGGTTGTGGAGCATCAACATCTTGGGATTGTGCCACCATTTGGTCATAGGAGATGTGAGTATCTTCATTTTCTACTCTCCCATCTTTATCAACATCTTAGTGGCACATTTGATGAAGAGGGTGGATCAATCCCTTGTACATCATTCATCATCTTTGGGCTTGATGTCTCCAACCGGAATGTTCTTCATGGCCTCCCTCAATGGTTTCAACACCCAAAAGAATGAGATGTCTGGCTTCTTTCCATTAAGCAACTCATAAGGGGTCTTGTCAATAAACTTTTGGAGAAATAGGCGGTTGGATGCATAGCATGAGGTATTGATAGCTTTTGCCCATAGATCTTGAGGTGTATTGTACTCATCAAGCATTGTTCTAACAAGGGTGATTAGTGCCCGGTTCTTTCTCTCTACTACACCATTTTGTTGAGGAGTGTAGGTTGTGGAGACCTCATGCTTAATCCCAACTTCATCACAATATGCATCAATGTTTATGTTGTCAAATTCTTTCCTGTTGTCACTTCTTATGTTCTTGAGATTCACTTTAATTTCATTTTGTGCTCTCTTGGCAAACTTCTTGAGACATGCAGCCACTTCGGTCTTGTCATAAAGGAAGAACACCCAAGTGTATCTAGAATAGTCATCAACTATCACAAGACAATAGAGGTTGTCTCCCAAACTCTTGTAAGTTGTTGGTCCAAATAGATCCATATGGAGAAGCTCTAGTACTCTTGTTGTTGACATGTAAGCTTTGGTTGGATGAGTGTTTGCAACTTGCTTGCTGGCTTGACATACACTACAAAGCCTATCCTTCTCAAATTTCACACCCTTAAAACCTCTCACCAATTCATTCTTCATTAGCTTCTTGAATGAGCTCATCCCAACATATGCAAGTCTTCTATACCAAAGCCACCCAAGTGATGTTTTGGTGAATAAGCATGTCTTCAAGTTTTCATCTTTGGAGGTGAAATCCACTAGATATAGGTTGTTGTATCTAAAGCCCTTGAATATAACATGATCATCACCTCTCTTTGACACAACCACTTCCTTCTCGGTGAAAAAATATTGAAAGGCAAGATCACATAATTGACCTACGGATAGCAAGTTGAAGCTCAATGAAGCAACATATAGAAAATTTGATATTGAGTGATCATTTGATATTGCAACTTTGCCCAATCCTTGTATTTTGCCCTTTGAATTATCACCAAATGTAATCCTTTCTTGATCATCTACTTCTTCATCTAGTGAGGTGAACATACGAGGATCATCAGTCATATGTTAAGTGCAACCACTATCAATAACACAATGACTTCCACTGGTCTTGTAGTTCATCCTACACACATAAGACATCAAGCTTGTTGTTTAGGGACCCAAACTTGATGAGGGCCCTTGACTTTCTCAACTAGTGACTTAGCAACCAAAATTTTCTTAGGCCTATTCTTGTTGGGTGGACCTATGAACATGACATTTATCTTTCCACTAGAATATTTTCTTAGCATGTAGTGAGCATTGAAGGCAAAGGGTCTAGCATGCTTGGGCAAGGGGTGTGGTGGTGGAGTTTCATACTCATGAGCAAAGTGACCTTCTTGTCCATACTCAAAGCATTTCTTTGGCTTAGGACTTTGACTTGTATTGTTGTTGATGTTGAGCTTGGGCTTTCTTCTCTTGATTTGTCAGAACCCAATACCACTTCTATCCATCTTCATTGTGGTGTTCATAAGTAGCTCATTTTGGAGATATTGGTCTCTTGTGAACTTGCTCAAACCGGTCTTGAGATGTTCTTTCTCCAACTTGAGTTTCTTGCTTTCTTCTCTAAGTTCATCATGATTCTTCTCCATCTTGAGTCTCTTGTTCTCTTCTCTAAGCATCTCATTCTCAAGAGCCATATCATGATCATTGTCAAGATTCTCTATCACAATTGTGTTTGTGGTCGATAGTTTTCAAGATCCTTCTTGAGCTTTTCATTTTTATTCTTGAGCTTGACATAATCATCATAGTTGTCGGACTCAACCACCTTCTTGCCTTTGCTACTAGAACCTTGCTCAATGCTCTCAACAATCAAGTCATCACATGATGTAGCTATATCAATCTTAACAACATTGTTAGTAGCATCATGCAGCTCATTTGACAATAACTCATGAGAAAGATCAAGATTGTCATGGTTAATCTTGAGATTGGTGTACTCTTCTTTTAGCAAGTTGTAACTATGGTGAACTCATTGTGTATCTGTGGTAGAACCGCCCGAAATAACACACCTTCGGAGGTGTTCATCTTCCACTAGACACTAAGCACCCTCAAAAGTTGGCTACATCCAATAGTTCCTATTGAGCACACCCCAAGGGAGAACTCAAACAATCCACCTTTTTCATCTAGATTCTAATAATAATGAGAATAATTTTCCGACTCCAAAGGATATGATAAGCTTTTATGGTTTGCTAGGTTTCCTTTTTGCGAAAAGCATTACTAGTAGTGAATCCTGATGTATGTGTTTTATTAGCAGTCATGATTAGTTCATTAGCTAACCATTCTATGTAAGCATCTGTTCTACTTTAAAGCAAGAGTCGAGCAATCAGATCCTATTCATCCCCTTTCATCTTCCAGTTCTTACTATGGTGCTAGACCATAGCCAAGTCATACCGTATCACACTGGCGATTCATGAACCAATGTATCCTAGCTGGGTGCCCCGAAACACATGCCCTGCTTGTACCCCTAGGCACAAGCAAGACCAACCCACCACTCTCCTATCAAGGGGTCCTAGGTCCCCATTCTAAACTTGGACTCCAAGCCCCCACTCCTGAGTCCTGGACTCAGTGTGGTGCTTAGACCTCCACCATCTCCGCCTCCAATTAGTTGGTCCTAGAAAGAGCCTGAACCCACGACAAGAGAGCAATGAGCCTTCCCGCTCCCATAAGCAAGTATGTGCTCAGGATAATAAGTCTGTGACCAGACTACCATCCATAGCAACAGACGATACTTAACCTGACACGGACACAGAAAACAATGTAACCAAGCTTTGCCCCATTGGCCAGTGAGACACAACCTATTACACCCACTAATACCCATACCATATCCCTTCCTTTCACCAATGTACCAAGCTTGCCCGGTCTCCATTTCCTTTCACCATTTTATCATGAGAGTAATAATAATAATCACCTAGTTGTGAGTAACGGACAGGTTACTCATGCTATCGATATCCTAAGCATAGCAGCTACTCGACCTATGCTAGTAGGACTCATAGGTAGGGTTATCTATGCATGTAGTTTCAATATAAATCTTGTAACAAAATGCACATCATATATATATATCTAATGTGCACTAGGGCTTGCCTTGGGCAGGCGGGGTGTCAGCTAAGTTAGTCACCGGTGGCTCTGAGGCTTCCTCCTATACGAGAACCTCCTCCCCATACTCCTCGATCACCTCCTCGTACTCATTATCAAGGACCAAATACTAGGGTACCCAAAGAGAAGGAGCTAATAACCATCAAACGTTGATGCTTCCAAACAGACAAGAACACAACTACACTTCTTGTCCAAATGACCAAAGGTTGGCTCTGCCTCGCCCGACCCCTAAGGGCTGGCTCCGCCTTGCCCAACCCCGAAGACTGGACTCTGCCTCGCCCAACATCTAGGGGTGGACTCTGCCTCGCCCAACATCTGAGGGCTAGCTCCATCTCGCTCGACCCCTGAGGGCTGGACTCCACCTCACCTAATGTATGGGGGTAGACTCCACCTCACCCAATGACTAGGGGTAGGCTCCACCTCACCTGACATCTGGGGGCAGGCTCTGCCTCGCCCGATGTCTATGCACTGCTCCTTCATAACTACGTGCAGTAGATAAGGCAGGGCACTCAAGTCAACCACTAATACAGAGGACCATACCCTACACGCCTATTGGAAAGTACCATTAGGATATGACCAGACAGGTGCTTTAAGCCCTTCTAGGCATGTCAGAGCCCAAACAGTATTATAGGCAGTCGACATTTGTCCTATAGTGTTATGGGCACCGGCATTTGCCCTCAGACACGAATCCTGATGGAAACATACGACAACCACTACGGTCTAGGCGGAAACTCATGTCATCTATAGTAATGAACTGTGGGGCCTCTACGCCATCTGCTCTCCATAGGGTCACGGCTTGGCACCCTAGGGTGTCGTGCCACCCACTAGAGTGGGATGAGACGTGACCACTTGCTGAACGAAGCCTAGAGCATGGCCCTATCAGGATCAGCTGAATGTGCTATCTGTGGCACCGTCTGCCGCTGTCAGCAGAGCAGGCTCAAAGGAAAAGGAAGACCTAGCACCTTCGAAGGACCTTCTCTGCCTTTGGTTTTTCCTCTTTCTCCCATCAATAATCCCTGCTCCCCTTGATCTATAAAAGGGAGGGTAGGGCACCCCACTAAAGGGACTGAATTGATTTAACACACCATGCACCACATAACACAGCTAAGCAGCAACTGAGCTTTCAATACCCGTCTGACCTTTCCATCAGAGACTTCGGGATCTATCCCTCTCTCAACCATTTGTACCCCCTACTATGAATCTTTTAGAGCTAATAACATGAGCAGCAGTAGCAAACTGGATGTAGGGACATTCTGCCTGAACCAGTATAAACCTTGTGTCTTTTAGCACATCATCCGGGCCCAACACGCAACAAATATAAATTTACTAGCTGGTGTTTACTCGAAACACCGACAATTGCCGCTTCAGGTAGGGGACCTTTGCGCGTTCCAACATTAACATCAGGCCACAGATGGCTAGCCATGATATCAGCTAGGTCCTAGGTGCACATGTGCACTTTGGGGACTAGACTTCATCTTCACTAGTGGGAGGAGAGTTGGCGTTGGCTCACATCGCCATCCAACCTCTTCCCTCCATCGGCCTCAACTATAAGAGGCTTGGGCATCAGCTCGGTGTTTCCCTGGGACCCCTAGCTATCTAGGGAAGACTAGGGCCTGTCTCACCTTTTCCAACACCAACGACATGGCATGGCCCATCGAAGGAGAACCTCTCTCTCTAGAACATCCCACATAGGGTGCCTCGATAGTACTTCCGTTTGGTCTCCGCAACGTCACGGTGACCATTAGCCACCTAGTGACACAGCACATGATCCCATTCCCCATGAACAATGAGTTCATGGGGGTGATCGAACACGTCACTGGAGTCTCTCCATGACATCCTCATAGAGGAGCTCGGGTCACCCTCTAGCTCTAACTCCAGTAGGGCGAGCCATCACCCCTCTCAAGAATGCTTCATGATGGGTACCCTCGAGGGACACGTCGAAAGCGTCCCTAAGGAGGAGGCTACCCTGGTGAACAACCTCGGTGACGAGGACAAGGGGGATACAGCGGCCCCACCTCGCATGGGGGTGGAGCAGCTGAAAGCCTGACACTAGGAGATCGAGGAAGCACGACTCTAGCTTGAGCGGGAATACACAGAGCTCGATCGAGAGATTGAACACTGGGGAGATGGTGGGCGCGCGTGCCATGGCCTGCGATGTAAACTAGAGGATCGTCGCCGATGATGAAGCCCTTCCTCGCTTCACCTAGGCAAGCTAGAACATCGCCATCGTGGTGGTCTTGCTCCATGGCCTTTGAAAGGCCATGATGCCCGAGGATCGTCAGGCCCACCATGAGATTCGCACGTTGCTCGAGCTGGCGGCGGTGCAACAGGCAGAGAGCTTGTTGTCTCAGCGACGCAAGCTCAATTCCAGCCATCACACACTCTTTGGGTGTCCCAACCGGGACACGTCGGTCCACCAGGCACCAAAGGGCGATAGGCAACGCACCGCGGTCCCGGTGCATTAGTGTCTCGGCCATAACCGTGACACACGTAGCACTCTCGATGCTCATAGGCGTACCTACGGTGACCCGAGTGAAGAAGCCCACCATTGCTATCATCCTCATCACGGTGGACGCTATGACAGCGATGAGGACCCAAGCCTAAGCCCTAGCCTACCAGGCCCTTAGGCCTTTGGTCGTCACATCCTCATTGTTGCTTTCCCACCGAGGTACCAACCACCGACCAATATCTTGAAGTACAATGGGGAAACAAACCCTAGATTATGGCTCAAAGACTATCGACTTGCCTATCAAGCCGGTGGTGCGGATAATGATGACTTCATTATCTACAACCTTTCACTGTTCTTAGCCGACTCAGCACGAGCATGGTTGCAATCCAGAGTTGGGCGGATCTAAAGGAGATCTTTATGGGGAACTTTCGGGGCACATACAAGCGCCTTGGGAACCCATGGGACCTCAAAAACTACCGACAGAAGGCTGGTAAAACCCTCTGTGGGTACATCTAGTGCTTCTCCCGATAGTGCAACGAGCTACCTAACGTTGCCAACGCCGACATTATAGGGGCTTTCCTATCTGGAACTACCTGCGAGTCTTTGGTTCATAAGCTTGGATGCAAGGGCCCACAAACCACCAAGGAACTCCTACACATCGCCTCCAACAATGCCTTAGGAGAAGAAGTGGTTGGAGCGATCTTCGATTGTCTCAAGGGCAAGGCAAGGTAGGATGAGGGCATCGGTGAAGGCACCTCCAATTGTTCTGCCAAAAGAAAGAACAAAAAGCAATGGCATGAGGACTCGTTCGTAGTCGCTGCTGACCACAAGGGTGGTTGAAAGCCCACAGAGGGCACTGTGAACCACTTTGAAAAACTACTCAAGGAGCCATGCCCGAACCATGCTTTCCCAATGAAGCATCTATACAAGGACTGCATCCTCTTATGGTGGTTCTTGTCTAGAAGTTCCAACAAACGGGAGCCTAGAAAGGACCCTACCCCCACCATGGTTGATGTTGAGGAGAAGGACAATAGCTTTCCAACACCAGATGGTTGCCTCATGATCTTTGAAGGCTCAGTGGCCTACGACTCCAAACTCTGTCAGAAGGTCACATGCCTGCGAGGTCTATACGACTGAACCAGCCACGCCTGCCTTCCTCTAGTGGTTACAGTCCACCATAACCATCAATTAGATCGACCACCCAAAGAGCATCTCGCATTCGGGGAGATATCCACTCATGGTCAACCTGATCATCGGTTCGAAGCGACTCACCAAAGTTCTGATAGGATGGAGGTAGTGGCCTCAACATCATGTATGCCAAGACACTCGATGAAATGGGCATCGATCGGACATGCCTCTGCCCAACCTGAGCACCATTCCATGGCATCATGTCTAGAAAGTGGGCCATGCCACTTGGGCATATCGATCTACATATTACCTTCGGGGATTAGTTCAATTATAGGATGGAAACCCTCACCTTTGAGGTGGTGAGGTTCCCTAGAACCTTCCATGCCATCCTAGGGCATCCATGCTATGTGAAGTTGGCCCGCCTAGGCCCAAGAGTTCGAGGGCTGGCCCATCAACGATTTCGATGACCGTCCCAAGGCAGCCTTATGACAAAGGATGGGCCTACTGAGTGGCCAAACCCTAGGCACACGAGTGCCACAAGTATTTGAACCCATGATTGAGTCTCAGCCAGGCTGACTCTTGCTAGATCCCCACGAATGGGATTCTAGGACTCTAATCGAACTATCCAGTTATCAAAACACCAAATCTCACAGCCATACTCACGAAGGGTCCAAATTACCCCTGGGCGATTCTATCTGAATCGCCTAGGGGCTACACCCGATGGGTGCGCGCGTGCGCACCCTCTGGCAAATCAAAATACCCCCTAGACGATTCTATCCGAATCACCCTGAGGGCTTAGGGGCTACATCCATTGGGTGCACTCACGCACACCCTCTGGCAAGTCAAATCACCCTCGAGCGATTCTATCCAAATCACCTAGGGGGGCTCAGGGGCTACTATCAGGGACTGAATACTGGGGTATCCAAAGAGGAGGAGCTAATAACCATCAATATTGATGCTTCCAAATAGACAAGAAAGCAACTACAATTCTTGCCCAAATGATCGAAGGTTGGCTCTGCCTTGCCCACCCTCTAAGGGCTGGCTCCTCCTTGCTCGACCCCTTGAAGGACTAGACTCTGCCTCGCCCGATGTCTAGGGGGCATACTCCACCTTACCCGATGTCCAAGGGCTAGCTTCGCCTTGCCCAACCCTTGAGGACTGAACTCCACCTCGCCCGATGACTAGGGGCAGGCTCCACCTCGCCCGACGTCTAGGGGTAGGCTCCACCTCGCCAGACATCTAGGGGCAGGCTCCACCTCACCCGACGTCCGAGGACATGCTCCACCTCACTCGACTGTCTAGGGACATGCTCTGCCTCACCCAACGTTCAGGGACAGGCTCCGCCTTGTCCGACATCTGTGCGCTACTCCTTCATAACTATGCATGTAGATAAGGCGGGGCACTCAAGTCAACCATAATACCAAGGACCATACCCTGCATGCCTATAGGAAAGTACCTACATGATATGACTAGACGGGCGCTTTAAGCCCTTCTAGTTATGTTAGAGCCCAAACAGTATTGTGGGCATCGACATTTGTCCTATAATGTTATGGGCGCCGGCATTTGCCCTCGGACACGAATCCTGACGGAAACATACAACAACCACTATGGTCCAGGAGGAAACTCATGTCATCTATAGTAATGAACATGGGGCCTCTACGCTATCTGCTCCACATAGGGTCATGGCTCGGCACCCTAGCGCGCTGCGTTGCTCGCCGGAGTGGGATGGGATGAGACCACTTGCTGAACGAAGCCAGAGCATAGCCCTATCAGGATCAACGAATGTGGTATCCCTGGGACCGTCTGTCGTGTCAGCTGGGCAGACTCAAAGGAAAAGGAAGACCTGGCACCTTCGAAGGACCTTCTCTGCCTCTGGTTTTAACTCTTTTTCCCATCTGTAATCCCTGCTCTCCCTTGATCTATAAAAGGCAGTAGCGCAGGGTTACAACAGACAGGTGCGGACATGATGATGATGCGATGGTAGAGGTAGCATCACAACACAAGGCTGGTCGGTAGTACAACAATGCGATAGCAGCGTAGCAGTGGCCATGGTGGCACCAATGGCGGTAGCGCGAGGCAAGGCAGCAGGGCGTGGGGCCAACAGCTCGCTGCGGTCGGACCTTGGCCAAGCCCGACAGCCCGACCGACCCAACATGGCAGCACAAGGTGACCATGTGAGATGTGGCCATGTGCGCAGCAGTGGGGAGGCCGCGTGGTGACCGCGCACTAGCACCAACCAACCCGAGACATGTGACGTGCATGAATTTTAAAGCATTGATCATGACCAAACTGTTGCTCCTAATCCTAAACCTGGCTTCACTATACTCAAGATGGCATACCGAAACTGCTACATCAAATCATAGCACTACACCACTCCTCAACCCAATCTCTCCAAATAAATTGCTAAACATAGCAGCGTCTAGCTGTCCACAAGCTTAGAAATTTTCTATGTTTGAGCTAATCTTAATTTCATATTGCATTTCTAAGCTACTGAAAATATTACTTAGCAATATTCTTTTTCAATACCAAGTATTTCATTGTCATCTATAAAGTTTTTACTTCAAACTTTATTTAAGTGCTACTTACATGTTCTATAGCATTTTTGTTCAATAAAAAATAGTTTACACCCCTACTTGTTAACTGTATGAATCGTGGAGCAACTTTCGTTTCGTATTTTTGTTGATTGTTTTAGTGGCAATGCATTATCTACTCACTTCACCACATGCATTAACACACAAGTATGATGCTCATAACATGTTTTAGTAAATGATTTTGGGTGTAACACCGAGGGTGTTACAACTCTCCCCCCCCCCTAAATAAAATCTCATCCTGAGATTTCGTGTGAGTGCCTAGTGTAGGAAAAAGGGTAAGAGTGAGCTTTTAACATAAACTATTACCTCAATACACTGGGAAGAAGATGGGGATAATGCTCTAGAATATAACTCTCCAGCACCAAAGTTGCTTCGTCCTCTGAATGGTTTTGCCACTGGACTTTATAAAATTTCACCACTTTGTTTCCAGTAACTCTCTCTTTTTCATCCAAGATTTTGATAGGATGCTCAATATCAGAAAGATCAGGTTGGAGAGGGAGTCCTTCAATTTCCACCACTTCCTCAGGAACTCATAAACACTTCTTTCATTGGGAAACATGAAAGACATTATGTACTGCTGACAAGATATCCGAAAGTTGGAGAGATAAGCAACCTGAACCACATCGTTCTAAAACTTTTTAAGGTTCGACATAACTAGGAGCTAACTTTCCACAGACTCCAAACCGATGCACACCTCTCATCGGGGATACCTTTAGGTACACATGGTCACCGACTTCAAACTAGTAAGGGTCTTCTTCGCTTGTTCGCATAAGTTTTCTAACGATTCTGAGTTGCCTTCAAATGACTCTGAATAATACTAACTTGCTCTCGAGCTTCCTTGATAAAATCAGGGCCAAAATAACCATGATCACCCACTTCAACCCAGTTAAGAGGTGTTCTACATTTCTTGCCATACAGGGCCTCAAAAGGAGCCATACGAATGCTTTCTTGATAGCTATTGTTATAAGAAAACTCAGCTAGAGTCAAGCATTTCATCCCACCTCTCTAGAAAAGAGATGACACAAGCCAGTCAACATATCCTCAAGTACCTGATTGACTCTTTCTATCTGACCATTAGTTTGTGGATGATAAGTTGAACTTCTGAGAAGACTAGTACCAAGACATTTCTGAAGTTGCTCCTAGAAACGAGAGACAAAGACTGACCCTCTATCAGGAAACAATGGTAAGAGAAACTCCATGTAGGGTCACAACCTGATCAAAATACAACTTGGCATACTTCTTGGCTAAATACCTTGTATCCACCAAGAGGAAATGAGTGGACTTGGTAAGGCAGTCCAAAATGACCCAAATAAAGTCATACCCCATTGTCGTGTGGGGCAAACACACAACAAAGTCCATGGAAATATCCTCTTCATTTCTAAACAGGGATAGGTAAGGGCTATAGAAATCCAAGCATACGCATATGGTCAGCCTTAACCCTTTCACAAATGTCACATTCTGAGATGTATTTGGTAATGTCATGTTTCATATTTGGACACCAATACGAGTGATGCAAATCATGATACATCTTGTTACTTCCTGGATGAATAGATAACTTGGAGTTATGAGCTTCATTCAAAATATTTCTCCTAAGCTCTTCACTTGATAGAACAACCAACCTGTTCTTGAACCTCACTACACCATGATCATCAATACTAAAATGTAGACCACGCACTTCAGTGATTAACTTCTTAATGTGAGAAATTCTTGAAGTATCTTGCCTTTGTTCGATAATAATTTGATCAAGTAGATTCGAGACTAGAGCAATGTGAGCTAGCACCTCCTCATGGTTGAGAGACAAAGGTGCTTCTTCAACTTGATATGACTTTCAGCTCAAAGCATCGGCTAACACAATAGTTTTTCTAGGATGGTAATGAACCTCCAAATTATAATCCTTGATTAGCTCCAACCATCTCCATTGCCTCATGTTTAGCTTGGACTGAGTGGAAATATATTTGAGGCTCATGTGATCCATATAAATATGCATTTTATTTTCCAACAAATAATGCCTCCAAATTTTTAGAGCATGCACAACTACAGCTAGCTCTAAATCATAGGTGGGATAATTCAACTCGTGCTTTTTTCAGCTGATGTGAAGCATAAGCTATCACACAACCATCCTATATAAGCACGCATCCCAATCTAGTCCTTGAGGCATCGCAATACTCATCAAATGGCCTATCAATATTTGGTTGGGTAAGAACAGGAACAGCGGTAAGAAAGTGCTTCAGAGCTTGGAAAGCTTCTTCATAAGCTAGACTCCATAGAAACTTGATATCTTTCTAGAGCAACTTGGTCATTGGTTGGCCTAGTTTGGAGAAATCAGGAATGAAACACTGATAATAACCTAGCAAGACCAAGGAACTAATGGATCTGATGCACTAACTTTGGAGACTTCCAATTTAACACATCTTGCACCTTGCTTGGGTCCACAGAGATACCCTTAGGTGTCAGAACATGTCCCGAAAATTGTACTCGATCTAACCAAAACTCACACTTGTTGAATTTGGCATATAGGTTGTGTTTCCTTAATCGAGTCGATACTATCCAAAGATGTTGTGCATGCTCTTTATTATTATTGGAGTATATCAAAATATCATCAATGAATACCACTACAAACTTATCCAACTCTGGTATAAAGACTGAATTCTTAAGGTACATGAAGAATGCAGGAGCATTAATGAGAAAAGACATGACTAGGTACTCATTAAGCCCATACCTAGTAGAGAAAGCTATTTTTGGTCTATTTTTTGGTCGTATTTTAATTTGATGATACCCAGTACGAAGATCAATCTTTGAAAATACCTTTGCACTAGCCAACTGATCAAACAAAGTATCAATATGGGATAAAGGATACTTGTTCTCAATGGTCACCGCATTGAGAGGGCAATAATCCATACACATCCAAAGAGTGCCATCCTTCTTCTTTACAAAAATAGCTGGACAACCCCATGATGAAGAGCTAGGACTGGATAAAGCCCTTCTCCAATAATTTCTCTAACTACTTCTTTATTTCTGCTAGTTCTTTAGGAGCCATGTAGTAGGGACACCGTGAAATAGGAGCAGTGCTAGGTTCTAACTCAATAGTAAACTCCACGTCCCTATCCGGTAGCAACCCGGGTAGATCTTCAGGAAAGGCATTCGAAAACTCACAGACCACAGGAATAGAAGCAAGATGTCAGGTGCAGAAAGTGACCAACACATAAATATTTGTAGTTTTGTTGTACGTTGTGATTAGGAGGTGGCCTAAGCACTCAATGACATAGGGTTTATACTAGTTCAGGTAACGTGCCCTACGTCTAGTTTGAGTCGGTCGGTGACTTTATTCCTGAGCCCAGGTGCTCGAAGTTTGCTGTGGGGTTACAAACAGAAGGGAGAAAGATGGGGGGTACAAGAGGTCTAGTTGGACTTTGGTCTGAAGGGTCCAAGAGTAATAGGAGCTTCGCTATGTGATAAGTGTTCTAGCGTGTGCTCTGTATAACTTTAGAGTGTCTAAAGTTACAAAGGGTGAATCCATGTAAGTGAACTGATCAATCTCCCTATTTGGGAGAGAGTGCATCCCCTTTTATAGATGACAGGGATGGCCTTACAAGTGATAGGGAGAGAGTGTACGTATGCTAAGTCTTGTTACCCATGCCATTGGGTATAAGATGATTGTAGGTGCCCATAACAATGTTTAATGTTAGATGCATGGGGGAGGTCATGTCATCTTCTTCTGGTATGGCAGACATCGGTGCCTACCATACTGTTGATACCCAGAGACATGCAAGGGCTTTTACCATGCTCACCTGGTATGGTAGTTGTTATGGGCGCCCACAATATTATAGGGCAAATGTCGGCGCCCACAATACTGTTCTAACATGCCTAGACGGTTGTAGGGCACTCTTCTAGCATGTCCCGTCAATATTGTCCTATAGGTGTATAGGGTATGGTCCTTCTGGTTGACTTGAGTGCCCTACCTTACTTGCTTCGTGTGCTTCCTAGTCATCACCAAGCGGGTATCCCCGGTTAGGTTGGTCCTAGTTGGCTCTTACTGTGCCGGATCAAAGAAGAGCTATAAGCAGGGGTTCGGTATGTCCCCAGTTGGAGATGTAGTTTGCATTTTGGAAGCGGTGTTTGGCCAGGCCTTCTGGTCGAAGAGGCCATCCGGAGGGGGCTGGAGTTGAAAGCTGAGCGTAGTTCTTCTTCTGGTCGGAAGAGGCAGGCCAGAGTCAGAAGCGGGCGCCAGTTCCTCCTCGGCCAGGCCATCTAGTTGTAGATTTGGATCGCCCTTCTGGCCTATTGTTTAGGTTTTTGGGCTGGCCCAGGAGTTGTGCGTCATTTGTAATGTTGTCTGCTAGGCCAAGCCTTTCTTGGGAAGCTAGTCCATGAGAGACCCTAAGTTTATGAACCCGACAGTGGCCCCCGAGCCCCTTGGGCGAGTCAGGGTAGAGTCATCTGGGGTCTTGATGGGGGATGTGGGCGAGCGCACCCGTGGGTGTAGCCCCTAAGCCCCTAGGTGATTCGAACTAAATCGCCAAGGGGGTTTTGTCAGCAGGTAGTTTAGGGATTGAGGTAGTTTTCAAGGATCAGGGTGAGATGGAAGCTTGCGGATCCTGGCAGTCGGGCACACGCGTCGATCACAGACGAGGCAATTTTAGGGATCGAGCAAAATGAAGATTAGTGGATCCTGGCATCAGGCGCACGCATAGGGTGTAGCCGAGGCAGTTTTAGGGATCGGGTGAGATAGAGCTTGTGGATCCAAGCATCGAGCACACGCATCAGACACAGCCGAGGCAGTTTAGGGATCGAGCAAGACGAAGCTTAGTGGATCCTAGTGTCGGGCATAGCCGAGGTAGTTTAGGGATCATGCAAGATAGAGTCGCGGATCCTGGCATCAGGCGTAGCCGAGGTAGTTTAGGGACTAGGCAAGATGGAGTCACGAATCCTCGGCATCGGGCGCAGCCGACACAGTTTAGGTGTCTTGAGCCGCTGAGCCCTGTTGGGCTTTGATAGGGGTTAGTTGAGTTTTGTGCGTTACCCCATCCATGGTTTCTCGCAACCGGAGGGGCTAAGCTAACATCGCTTGCCTCAATGGCTTAGGCTCGAGTGATGCGCTCGGTGAACTCGCTAATGGGTATGATCGAGGGAAATCTGGGTCCAGCGTTCATGATTGAGGTCGGCATAGCCCTCATGTGACATTCCACTGCTCCTTAACCTACAACCTAGTAGATGCCTGGGTCATTCTAGAGACCGACCTGGGTGGCCCACTGGCCTCCCTTCGATGGAGATTCAGTGGGTTTGGCATAGGTTTAGGATCGAATGAGAAGGTTGAGATGACCCTGTTTGCTTTGGGGCAGACTAGGGCGAGGGACCGCTCGAGGCTCATCTGCGTTTTCTCCCCTGGCTCTAGTTTGATGTGAGGTAGTGTCGACAGAATATGCTCGGCAGTCCACCGAGGGGTATCCCGCGATGGTAGATTTGTTGATGGGGATGCACGTAATCAGGAACTAGATGGTGACACAAGGCACAGAGACAGCAATTTAGATAGGTTCGGGCTGTCTAATCGACGTAATACCCTATGTCCTATGTCTTTGGTGTATTGTATTGATCTGGACGACCAAGTAGCTTGATGTAGCCTATCCACTAGGGGACCCCTACCTCTCCTTATATAATCTAGAGGAGGTAGGGTTACAAGGTAAGTATCCTATTTGGTACTATACAATGTCTTGCAGTGCACGCCGAGCAGCACCGTACACGCCTTGATCTTGTGGGTCAGGCCACCTCCTGATGGTGCAGGCCCATGTCTTGGGGGCCATACCCCCACAGCTAGTCCCTGAGCCTGACAGTAGGTGATGCAGTCACATGGTGCCAGGGTCATAAAGTAGAAGACCTAGCCAAGCAGGCAACCAATCCCTGGGCGTAGCCTCAAGATGAGAACAAGCACATTCACCGCAAGGTGAAGTGTGCCCACTTAGTCCCCGAGCCTATTGGAAGATGAAGAATGAATCTTGTAGCAGGGTCAAAGAAGTCTAAAAGCTTGCCAATGTCGTCTGACATGTGCGTATCAAGACCCCAGACATGCTGCCCAAGATCAGCACCCTGATCCAAACAGCATGGACCAGCTTGATAGCACACCGATGAGACATAGCAAGATCCAAGCACCGAGGAGTCCCCGGCGTAGCCGGCGATGTCCGACCACCCAGGGAGTTCCCAGCGTAGCTAGCGATGACCGAGCACTAAGGAGCGAGGAGTCCCTGGCGTCGCTGGTGATAACCGAGCACCGAGGAGCGAGGAGTCCCCAGCGTCGCTGGCGATGATCGAGCACCGAGGAGCGAGGAGACCCAAGCATCGCTGGCGATGTCTGAGCACCGAGGAGCGAGGAGTCCCCGGTGTAGGCGGCAATGTCCGAGCACCGTGGAGCGAGGAGTCCCTGGCGTCGCTGGCGATGATCGAGCACCGAGGAGCGAGGAGTCCCCGGCGTCGCTGGCGCAGTCCGAGCACCGAGGAGCGAGGAGTCCCCGGCATAGGCGGCGATGACTGAGCACTAAGGAGCGAGGAGTCTCCAGCATCGCCGGTGATGACCGAGCACTGAGGAGCGTGGAGTCCCCAGCGTCGCTGGCGATGACCGAGCACCAAGGAGTGAGGAGTCCCCGGCGTAGGCGGCGATGTCCAAGCACCGAGGAGCAAGGACTCCCTAGCTTCGCTGGCGATGACCAAGCACCGAGGAGCGAGGAGTCCCCGACGTAGGCGGCGATGTCTGAGCACCGAGGAGCGAGGAGTCCCCGGCGTCCCTAGCGATGACCGAGCACCGAGGAGCGAGGAGACCCGAGCATTGCTGGTGATGTTTGAGCACCGAGGAGCAAGGAGTCCCCGGCATAGGCGGCGATGTCTGAGCACCAAGGAGCAAGGAGTCCCTAGCGTCGCTGGCGATGACCGAGCACCGAGGAGCGAGGAGTCCCCAGAGTCGCTAGCGTAGTCCGAGCACCGAGGAGCGAGGAGTCCCTGGCGTAGGCGGTGATGTCCGAGCACCGAGGAGTCTCCGACATAGGCGGCGATGTTTGAGCACTAAGAAGCGAGGAGACCCAAGCGTCGCTAGCGATGTCCGAGCACTAAGGAGCGAGGAGTCCCCGGCGTAGGCAGCGATGTTCGAGCACCGAGGAGTGAGGAGTCCCCAGCGTCGCTGGCGATGACCGAGCACCGAGGAGTCCTCGGTGTATGCGGCGATGTTCGAGCACCAAGGAGTCCCCGGCATAGCTGGCGACGTTCGTGTGGTGAAGTGTGCCCACTTAGTCCTCGAGCACAAAGAATCCGAGCACTGAGGAGTAACCGGCGTAGCTGGCAATGAAGCACGAGCGGCAAACAGTCTAATCAACTGGTCGGCGGTGAAGTGAGCATTGAGTAGAAGCGACCGACGAACAGTCCGATCAACTGGTCAGCGATAGAGTCCATGAACTAAGCGGTCCGACCAGTTGATCGGTGGAGAAGCCCGAGCACTAGGTGATCCGATCACCTAGATGATGATCCTATAATACAAACATATAGAACGGGTAGTACATGACACACAAATAAATAAACTCCAGAGAAAAATCAGCAATGGTGATAAAACGGCGTATGCAGTTCGGCGATCAGTTGGTGTGAAAATATATTTATGTTTAATATAAACCGCCTGAACAGTTAGTGTGTAGCTAAGTCTCCAGCCCTAGCTAGCCCATAGTCCATAACGTCGAGCGTGGAGCCCGTGCACGTGTAGGAGGAACAGGCGTGACTAAGGAGCCGCTGTCGACCACCCATAACACAGAACACGGAGCCTGTAGCATGTGTAGGGAGGAGCCAGAGATAGGGCCATCTCTAGAGGTGTCTGAGCATCAATAGGACTGTTCGAGGGTTCAAAAAATCATTTGGAGAGCAAACATGGAGAAAACAGTTCGAAGAAACATTATGGCGATATACGAAGATTGGAGAATATTTAGAAGAATATTAAAGCATGACTTAGCTTTAGACGGAGCATCTGGTCGATGACATATGGCGCTATCTAGTCGGTGTTGACGGCGAGCTCCTAGCGGGCGGTGAGTTGTTGGTGAAGACGACCTCGGAGGTGGTTCCGAGATTGGATCCGCTGTCGCAGGGGCTAGTGTAGAAGCGATGAATCATCATCGTGGACCAGCATGGATCTCCACGAGATTGATGATGAGAACGCGTTGTTGATTTGAGGTCCATCTGGCTCGCCATGGATCAAGCGCACACCCCTACCTGGCACGCCAACTGTCGACATAATATGCTCGACAGTCCATCGAGGGGTATCCCGCTATGGTAGATTTGTCGGTGGGGATGCGCATAATCAGGAACCAGATGGTGACACAAGGCATAGAGACAGCAATTTAGACAGGTTCGGGCCGTCTAATCGACATAATACCCTACGTCCTGTATCTTTGGTGTATTGTATTGATCTAGACGACCAAGTAGCTTGATGTAGCCTATCCGCTAGGGGACCCCTACCTCTCCTTATATAATCTGGAGGAGGTAGGGTTACAAGGTAAGTATCCTATTTGGTACTATACAATGTCTTGTGGTGCACACCGAGCAGCGCCGTGCATGCCTTGATCTTGTGGGCTGGGCCACCTCCGATGGTGTGGCCCATGTGTTGGGAGCCATACCCCCACAGGCAGCCTCGAGCCCTTCATGGGCCAGCCTTTGAACCCCTGATCGATCGTTGCTCATGTTGAATGAGGCAACTGTCGCTTCGTGATGCAACATGGAGAGTTGTGATGCATTTAACCACATATGCGATGCCTTGGATGTATGGAATGAATGAATGCGTGCATAGATGTATTAATGATTATATAAAGAAATAGTGGGGGTTGGTAATGTTACCTTGATGACTCGAGTGATGGGGTTTGAGGAGCTCCAATCAGAAATGTCCGACCAGGATCCACGCTCGTTGTTCATGATGGAGTTGGCATGGCCCACGTGGGCATCCCTCTGCTCCTTACCTATCTCTCAGTGTTTGCCTGAGCCATCCGATCGACTCAAGAAGCCTAATGGTCTCTCCTAGGGTTGGGCCTTTCCAAGTCCCACCTAAGAAGGTGGAGGGCCACCTGCATGTGGTGGCGCTTTGGTTCTCATGCCTGGCGTGCGGTAGTGGTGGGCCATACCTAGGCCATGTCCCATTTGATCAGACATTGTTCCATCGGGCATGGTGCATCTCATCGGTCAGGGCGCGTCCCGTCATTTCCCATCCGCATTGAATGGGGAAAGAGAGAGGGTTTCTCACCCCAATCCTTTTGCCTTTTCTCAACTGCTCTATATCTTCTTTAAATAGGGGAAGGGAGAAGGAAAGGAGAATTCATAGACCCATTTGTGATTCTAGAGCACGATGTCGAGTTGGAGGTCCCCCAACGTAGATGAGATGGTGCCGGTCGCCTTCACCGAGAAGGGGCTGGTTCCATCGAAGGAGGTGGCGCACTAGAGGGTGTCGTACATCATCGGCTTCATCACGGTCTATGAGGCTTTCGTCAGGATGGAGCCACATATGGACTCCTTCTGGTGAGTCTTCTTCGGGCGAGCCTTGTCAAAGAGGAAGAAGCTCGAGACTCTAGCGGTGGGAGGTTTCACCCTTGCAGCTGCTTAGGTTGGCTAGTTCATAAAGTTTGATAAGATATCTTCCAACCACAATGGCCATACCTCGGTGGGTAGCATCCTTGCCTAGGAACTACCTCGACTGCATGAGAAGGTCAGGAGCTCCATGCTCTTCCACTAAGCATCTATGGGTGCGATGCCCTTGAGGTACCTATTGCGCTCGTCGAAGCCGAGGGAGCGGAACAGGATAGGGCCCTTACGGTGATGGTTATGTCCGGTGGCATGTGCTATGGCATCTCCTTTGGCATCAGCTGATGATGTCGAGTGGCCAGTAGTATTTGGAATAGAAGTAGTCAGCAAATGTAATCGTTAAGATTGTGAGGGAGCCTTCATGTGAATAGTTTTCGTATCAATGAATACATTAGTTCTGTTTTGTGATAGAATCACTATTCATTCCTTGTCTTTTATCCTAGCATAGCTTTGTTTTTATCCTTCCATTTTCGCACCTACCCATTTGTTCCATAAGCTGCAACTTTTAAGAACCTGGGCATGGCCCACGAGGCTCGGCTGCTCATAACCTGTAGGTCGTGGCAGGGTGCGCTCGGTCGGGAGTAAGAACAAAGTCATATAGGGTAATCCAAAGAATGGAATATGCTTTCGTTCGAGAAAAAGTTTTTGCCATGTGATAGTAAAAAAGATAGGTAGTATTTAGTATTGTACCCACATGGAGCCCCCGAGCGACCCGGGCTGAAAGTGTTCGGGCTAGGGTGCATTACAGGAGCAAGTGTTGAATAAAAGCGGTAAGACCGAATTTAAGGGAAAAACAACGTAGCTGTTCAATGTTCCAAGTGTTGGTGAGAACATTGCCATTGTCGTCCTTTAGTCGGTAGGCACTCGGTCAGATCACCTCGGTCACCATATAGGGTCCTTCCCATGGTGGAAAGAGTTTGTCTTTCTCCTTCGTTGATTGGGTCCTCCAGAGTACGAGATCACCGACTTCGAGGATCCACCCCCTGATCTTCCTTTCGTGGTACCTATAGAAAGTTTGCTGGTAGCGAGCAGAGCAGATGATGGTCATCTCATGGGCCTCCTCGAGTAGGTTGACTGCATCTTGTTGAGCCTCCATGACTTGGTTGCGGTCGAAAGCCTTCATTCTTGGGGCACCGTGGTCGAGGTCGAAGGGTAGCATTGCTTCAGCTTCATAGGCCAGGAAGAAGGGTGTGAACCCTATGGATTGTTTCAATGTCATTCTTAGGCTCCAGAGGATCACTAGGACCTCTACAACCCATTGCCCGATGTACTTGTTTAGTCGGTCAAAGATGTGTGGCTTAAGTCCTTGGAGGACCATGCCATTGGCATGCTCGACCTAGCTGTTAGTACATGGATGTTCGACCGAGGCCCAGTCGATCCTGATGTCATATCCATCATTGAAGTCCAGGAACTTCTTTCTAGTAAAGTTAGTCCCATGGTCAGTGATGATGTAGTTAGGAATGCCGAACCGATAGATGATATCAAAGAAGAATTTGACCGCCTCTTCTGAGCAGATGTTGGTGATGGGCTTGGCCTCTATCCACTTGGTGAATTTGTTGACCGCTATGAGCAAGTGAGTGAAGCCACCAAGCCCTTTTTGAGGGGTCCTACAAATGTTGAGGCCCCAGACCATGAATGGCTAGGTGATAGGGATGGTTTGAAGCTCCTGTGCCGGCAAATGAGTTTGTCGAGCATAGAATTAGCATCCCTCACACCTGCAGATGACCACCTCTACATCTCATAGTGCAGTGGGCCAGTAAAAACCTTGGTAAAAGGCTTTTTCGACTAGCAACCTTGGGGCCATGTGATGTCCACAGATCTCGGCATGGACCTCTAGGAGGAGCTACTTCCCCTGGTTGGTAGGGATGCACATCATGAGCACCCCCTGATGGACTCCATTTGTAGAGTTCATCACCGAACAAGACGAAGGTCTTGGCGCATCAAGTGATCCATCGAGCTTCAGTCCTTTTGGGTGGGAGAACCTCCTTGAGAAGGTAGGCAAGTAGCGATGCTCACTAGTCGGTTTGATCGAGTGCCAATAGGGTGACATCAGCGAGTGATGTCGTCATGGAGGCACTGAGGTCGGAGCCCTTGAGCATCGGCTTGGCATCGGGGTCAGAGCCCCTGGGTGCCAGCTTGGTGTTGGGGTGTGTCTAGATCAGACCTTCTAGGACGCGGGCGAATGGCTCGTGGAGATTGTTGATGAAGATCCCACTTAGAGACGGATTCTGCCAGGCAGCCAATTTTGCATGAAAATCGGCGGCATCGTTGTCCTTTCGGGGGACGTGATGCAACTCGATCCCTAGGAATTTGTCCTTGAGCTTGCGCACCTCCTAGGAGTATGTTGTCATGAGGGGGCTTTTGTAGGAGGACTCCTTCATGACCTGGTCAACGACCAACTCTGAGTCGTCGTGGATGTATAGTCACGCAGCGCCGACCTCGATGGTGATGCGTAGCCTGTTGATGAGGGCCTCATATTCCTACAATGATTTTTGAGGCCAAGAAATGGAGGCGGATGGCATAGCAGAGCCTACTCCCATCCAGGGAGATTAAGACCACTCCAGCACCCTGAGCCGGGCGCCATTATGGACCCATCGAAGTACATTGTCCAGTACTCATGGGTGACGTCTAGGGATCGATAGCTGCACCTCCATCCATTCGGCGATAAAATCTATGAGAGCCTAAGATTTAATAGCAGTATGGGGGATATACCTGATGTCGTGGCCCATAAGTTTGAGTGCCCACTTGGAGATCAGTCCTACAGGCATCACGGTTGTAGATGATGTCCCTGAGCAGCTATGAAGTGACGACCGTGACTTCGTGGTCGATGAAATAGTGTAGGAGCTTTCGGGTTGCCATCTGCACGATGTATAGGAGTTTCTGCACCTAGGGGTACCGGACCTTGGGTTTAGTGAGTACCTCCTCAACAAAGTTTATAGGCCGCTGAACCTTAAGGTGGTTTCTCGGCTCCTCCCTTTCGACGACCAGGGCGGCGCTCACCACATGGTTGCTTGCCACGACATAGAGGAGGAGGGGTTCTCCCCATTTAGGAGCAACGAGGTTTGGGGTCGACGTTAGGGACCCTTTGAGGCTCTCTAGAGGTTGATGAGCTTCCTCTGTCCCGATGAAGGCGTCCGTCTTTTTGAGGAGCTTATAGAGTGGTATCCCCCATTTGCCGAGCTGGGAGATGAATCAGCTCAGGGCGGCCAGACAGCCAGTGAGCCTTTGTACACCATTGATGTTGCGTATAGGGCCCATATTGGAGATGGCCATGATCTTTTCAAGGTTGGCCACGATGCTGCGCTTAGACACAATGTATCCTAGCAGCTTCCCCTTCAAAACCCCAAAAACATATTTCTTGGGATTCAATCTGATTTTGAACCTTCAGAGGTTCGTAAATGTTGTGGCCAAGTTTGTGATCAGGTCGCAAGCTTGAGTCATTTTGACCACTATGTCATCAACATAAACAGCGATTGTGGGTTTCGACCGCTCAGACTGATCAGGCTAATCTAGCGGGTTGATTTGGTCAGCAAAGAATTGCCGCATGCACCTTTGGTAGGTGGCACCAGTGTTCTTTAGGCCAAAAGGCATGGTTACATGCAATACAAACCATACAGGGTGATGAACGAGGTTGCGAGCTGATCGGACTCTTTCATCATGATCTGGTGATAGCCTGAGTAGGCATCTAGAAAGGAGATGATCACACAACCCAAGGTGGAGTCGACTATCTGGTCTATGTGCGGCAAAGGAAAGTGATCCTTTGAACATGCTTTGTTGAGGCCAGTATAATCAACGCACATTCTCCATTTCTCAGTCTTGTTTTTAACAAGAATGGGATTGGCAAGCCAATCAGAGTGCAATACCCCTCTAATGAATCCGACTACTAAGAGTTCGGTGATCTCTTCGCCTATGGCCCTATGCCTCTTGTCGTCAAAGCGACGTAGGCATTGCTTAGCAGGCTTTGAGCCCAGGATGAGGTGCAGTGCATGCTCAGCGATGTCCCACGGTATGCTCGGCATGTCAGATGGCTTCCATGCGAAGACATCGTGATTGGCGCGCAGGAAGTCAATGAGCTCGCATTCATATTTGGCTGGGAGCTGGGTCCCGATCTACACCATCTTGGTTGGGTTAGTGGGGTTGATCCCCATAGCCTTGGTTTTCTTGAGTGGGCGAAAGGTCGTTGAGGAGGTTGGTTTATTGTAGTATAGGACTATTGGGGTCGACGACTCCTCAACCTGTGGGAGCTCAGACAAGTTGATGATCGTGGTGGCGAGCTTGAAATGCTCGTGGTCGCATGTGATGGCGTGTGAGAAGGCGCTGCACAAGGTGATGACGCCATTTGGTCCTAGCATCTTTAGCTTGAGGTAGGTGTAGCTAGGGATTGCCATGAATTTGGCGTAGCATGGCTGTCCCAAGATGGCATGGTAGGACCCTAGGAAGTCCACCACTTCAAAGGTGAGGACCTCTGAGCGGAAGTTGGCTTAGTTGCCAAACATGACGGGCAGGTCGATCTGCCTGAGTGGGTACGCCTACGCTCCTCGAGATCACACTATGGAAGGGAGAGCCTACTAGGCAGAGTTCTGATCGGGGGATGCGCATGGCATTGAGGGTGTCGACTTAGAGGATGTTGAGGCCACTGCCTCCAAACATCAGCACCTTGGTGAGGTGATTCTTGCGGGTGATGGGGTCGACGACTAGCGGGTAGCGTCCCAGTCTTGCAACCTAGGAGGGATGGTCCCTCTGATCGAAGGTGATCAGAGACTCTGACTAGCTAAGGAAGGAGGGGACGGCTGTCTTGGTGATGCATTCCTCCCTATAGCGCACCTTGTGCTGGCACTTGGAGCAGATGGCATTAGATCCCCTAAAGATCATGATGCATTCCTTGGGGTAGGGGAAGCTATCCCCGTCCTTACCTGTCACACCTCTCTTCTTGGCTGTCGCCTCTTTGTCATCTCCTTCCTTCAGGCCGGTGGCCTATCGCAGGAAACATTTGAGGAGCTCGTAGTCCTTGTAGAGGTGTTTGATGGGGTAGGTGTGGTTGGTCCATAGGCTATCCATGAGCTTGTTGAAGTGGTTAGTTGGGCCCTACTAGGGCTGCTTGCCCACACGATCAGTTGTGGTGACCAACACGGTGTTGTCCGGTCGGCGCTGGTCTTTTTTGTTCTTCTTGCAACTTTGTTTCAGCCTCCATTGAAGACCGCTCTGACCACCTTGTTGTCGAAGGTGTGGTTAGTGGCGACGCCGAGTAGGTCACGGGTAGTACGGGGTTTAGGCAGGCACTGATGACATCCACATTGACGACATCAGGGAGAGAGTTGCATCATTGGGAGAACCTATGGATGTAATCCTATAGGGACTCGCTAGGCACCTGCTGGCAGCTCTTGAGGTCTAAGGAGTTACTAGGGCGGACATATGTTCCCTAGAAATTTCCAATGAAGACCCTCTTGACGTCCACCTAGTCACGGATGCTATCGTGCGAGAGGAATTCAAGCCACGCCCGAACATGTTCCCCCACGTAGATGGGGAGATATTGAATGATGAAAAGGTCAACATCCACCCCTTTGGCTCAGCAGGCGAGTCAAAAATCTTTGAGCCAAATACTAGGGTTTGTCTCCCTAGTGTACTTGGCGATGTTGGTGGGCGGTTAGAAGTGTTGTGGGAATAGCGCTCTCTAGATACGCCGGCCAAAAGCCCATGGTCCCAGGCCATCTGGGATGGGACTCCGGTCGTCTGGCCGGCAACCATGCTAGGGGCGCATTTCATTGCTCCCCTTGATGGTCCGGCCAGGGCCCATGTCACCTGCCCTTGTCGGCCGCTTGAAGGACGTCATCATCAAACTAGGCCTGATGCTAGTTGCTGATGACGCTATGAGTGTCTTGGTGTAGACCGAGCCATTTGTGTACTGGCAGTCGATGTGAGCAGACGCTAGGTTAGAACACGGCGCAGCCATGGCCACCCGAGCCGCACTTGGTGGCTGTAGCAGTGAGTGGATGGAGCGATCCATCTGGTGCATCCCCACTCCCCAGTGGGGAGAGAGAGGCATGAGTCAGAGTCGCGATATAGAGCTTTCCGCCTATTAAACAACAACGGGCATCCACCAGCACCCTAGAGGTTCTGGTAGATCGCTTGTTCCTAGGGGTCGATGGGCTTGGGAATGCCGCACAGAAGCATTGCCATGCGGTGATGTTCTAGCTAGCCCAAACAAACTATGGGGGGTGTTCCCCTCATTTGTGATGTTGCGCTGGACCTAGCGGGCGTCGCTCATTAGGTCATGCACATGGGGTGCAACGTGCTGCACCGAGCACACTAGGGTAGGCGACAGCTGGTTCTAGCCACCGTTGTCGTAGCTCCTCAGCATGCTCTTGTGCGAGCATGAGGGCCCCCACACATGGGTCCTAGAGGGGTGTGAGTCTATAAGGACTCTGCTACCATCGGCGGCTGTCCTAGAGTGTCTGCCATAGCACACTCCTAGGACGGACAGTGGCTAGGTGCCACGTCACCAATGCTAGAGATGTTGCTCTCAACCTCATCATCGAGGAGTTCATGGGAAGTGGTGGGAGCATAGCTCACCATTCCCATGAATTCAGATGTGAGAGGGGGCGGCACCAGTGTCCTTTAGAGTTCCTAAGTGTACGTGGCCGTGGGGGACACGAGGTCATAGGGGAACCGGTCGTGCGGTGGTTGCAGTGCGAACAATACGGTTTGAGCAGAGAGTTTGCTCGGATTGAAGGGCATGTGCCTCATCGTTGGAGTTGTTGGGTGTTTCTGGAGCCGATGGAGGGCATCCCTCTAACGGGCATTGGAACATGTGCCTCCTTGTGCAGGTGTAGTATGCCAAGCCGATCGGCAACAAAGTCCAGGCTTCCGAAGAGGAAGGCCTAGGATGGCTCGAAGACCGGTGGAACCCACATCCCAATAGGTGGGAGTGTAGGAAACTCCAGCGAGCCGAAGCGAGTCATATCACTTGAACCTAAGGCTGGACGAAAAACTCGAAGCTCGTTAGCTCGCTCGGCTCGTGGCTAGCTCGACTCGGCTCGGCTCGTTAAGATAACGAGCCGAGCCGAGCCAAGATTTTAGCTCGTTAGCTATAACGAGCCAACTCGAGCCAGCTCGCGAGCCGCTCGCGAGCTAAACGAGCCAAGCTTCCAGGAAAAAAAGTATCATTTAAGGTAGTTAGATGCATGAATACTATAGTATTCTATTATACTTGTATATATATTAGTGCATATTAATTTTTTTATTTGATTTAAGGTTGTTAGATTCATTTCTTTTGTATTATTATTATTCTCAAACTTTAAATAAATGCAAATATTATATTTTGTGTATTTTTATACCTGGCTCGCGAGCTTAACGAGCCAGCTTGAGCTTTTAACGAGCCGAGCCGAGCTGGCTTTCTGGCTCGTTAGGATAACGAGCCGAGCCGAGTTAGCTCGTTATCTTAACGAGCCAGAACGAGCCGAGCCTAAACGAGCTGAGCTGGCTCGTTATCCAGCCTTACTTGAACCTGCCATGCCAAAGGTGGCAGAAAAGTGGGCCATCCGATTGACCAAAAAGTGTGAACGTACAGCATCTTCCCCTCGGACGGCGCCAACTGTCGGTGCAGAAAGTGACCAACACGTAAATATTTGTAGTTTTGTTGTACGTTGTGATAAGAGGTGGCCTAGCACTCAATGATACAGGGTTTATACTGGTTTAGGCCACGTGCCCTACATCTAGTTTGAGTCAGTCGGTGACTTTATTCCTGAGCCCAGGTGCTCAAAGTTTGCTGTGGGGTTACAAACGAAAGGGAGAAAGATGGTGGGTACAAGTGGTCCAGTTGGGGACGTAGTTTAGATTTTGGAAGCGGTGTTTGGCCAGGCCTTCTAGAGGTGGGCTAGAGTCAGAAGCGAGCGTTGTTCTTCTTCCGGTCGGAGAGCCGGGTTAGAGTCGGAAGTGGGTACCGTTCCTCCTTGGTTAGGCCTTTCGGTTAAAGATTTGGATCGCCCTTCTGGCCTATCATTTCGGTTTTTGGGCCAGCCCAGGAATTGCGCATTGTTTGCAACATTGTCTGCTAGGCCAAGCCTTTGTTGGGAAGCTGGTCTATGAGGGACCCTGGGTTTATGAACCCGACACAAGATCAAGAGGAGCTTCAACATGAGCAACGACTGGTAAGGCTAGATCTGAGGACATAAAGAGAGACATCCTATCCTCAGAAGAAGGAAGCCATAACTCAATAACTCTCTGCTTAAGGTTCAAGACTACCCCATAAACTCACAACCAGTTCCTACCCAGAATTACATCTATGCCTTGTCCAGGCAGCACCTTGAACTGGAGGTGGTAAGTGTGAGTGGCTAGCACTAATCTGACTATGTTTGTCTGATTATTAACTGCACAACTATGCACCTAGAGTACTGATTCTATAAGCAATAGGAATAGTCATAAGAGATATATTGTGCCTCTGCGCAAACCCCATGCTCATGAATGAATGTGATGCACCAGAATCAAACAACACATATGCTGGGTGAGAATCAATGGTAAACATACTAGCCATCATAGGTTCATTCTATAAAATCTCCTCAGCCTCAGTGAAGTTGACTTATCCAGAGCGGCTTATGGGCACCTTCTTCTTGATAATCGTCTTCTTGACTAGACTGGGAGTTGGCTGAAGGCTGAGAAGACTACGCAGGCTGGTTTTGTGGGCACTCTCAAGCATAGTGGCCCTCCTTGCCACACTTGAAACAAGCACTAGACTTGTTCCCCTATCCCTGATGAGGCAGGAACCTGGTGTCCCTGAGGCTGCTCTTGCACCTATTGAGTAGGTGCATGATACTAGGTGGGAGGTGCTTGGTAAGCCTGCTAAGACTAATAGGACGACTGTCCACCCAGAGAGTGATAGGACATCCTCTTGACAACATGCACCTTCTGAGCCTATGGGTGACTAGAAGATCTAGTGATCACCCACTTGCGCTTTCACTCCGCCTTGAGAATCACGCTGAAGTCCCTCCATAGCAATGGCTGCATTCATCAAAGCACTAAAAGTTTGATATCCCTAGTGTACAGCTCCTTTTGCAAGATGCAAGAGAGGCTACAGTAGAAATGATCCCTCTTCTTCTCATCAGTGTCTACATGGGTCCCAGCACACTGTGCAAGATAGTTGAACTTTTTCAAATAATCCATCACAGTCATACTCTCTTGCTTTAGATCTAGGAACTCAGTCAACTTCCTATTCAGCAAACCAGTGAGAATATAATACTCACAAAAAGCAGTGGTAAACTCCTACCAAGTCACACGGTAGTCCATCAGGCTGCATGGCATTGAAAGTATCCCACCACACACTGGTAAACCCTAGAAGCTGCTGTGCGGCAAAGCACACCTTTTGCTCTTTAGTCATAGTGAGCAGCTGAAACTTCTGCTAGTAGAATACGAAGCCAATGCTCCGCATCCAGAGGCTCAGCGGTTGGCGTGAACGTGGGTGGGTGTGTCTTTAGGAAGTCTTGGTTGGAATAGGGCCCCGTAGGAGCATGGGCACCACCCCCTATTCTAGCCTGTTGCCACTAGGGCCTCCACGGGTGCAAGCCACCAATAGCATGGGCAAGCATCCCTAAGGCACAGGCTGACTCACGCTGAGCAGCCAGCATCTCTACCATCATCTTCGCATGGGTCATCAGAGGTAGTGGTGGTGGAGGATGAGCCAGAAGTGGGGCCTTGTGGTTGTCCCCATTGGTGTTGTCATTAGTCCTCACCACGACTGTTATCACCCTGGTCTGCCCTAGTGCTGGTACGCCCCCGACCAGACCTTCAGGTTCATCTATAAATAGATAAGAACCAACCATTAGGGACAACCCTCTAGATTAGGAACAAGAGACTTAGATAAATGATAAGGCTTTTATTAAAGCATTCTTTTAGGTTATCCTATCAATTCACTAATCCAAATTATATGTATGGAGGGAGTTTAGTTTAAGCAAGATTCTCTTTTCATGATGCATGCATTGGCCTACCCATTCACTCAAGCTAAAATATAGCGGCATTCGTAAAAAATTTCGACATATCGCACACTCACTTTCCGCTTGCTAAACGATTCTTACGCAGCGTAAGTTAGTGTACCTATAGAAAATTAATTAGATAAAACTAGTGTCGCTATCCTAGATAGACCATATTGCTAGGGCTTATACTTATTTACATAATTTTATCACATCCTACTTTTTGCAAAGCTTTTGTTGGTCAAATTTTAGGTTTTCGAAAAGAATTCTTAAACTCGCAGACTCATTATTGGTTCTGATACCACCTAGTGGCAAAACCGCCTAAATAACACACCTTCGGAGGTGCTCATCTTCCGCTAGACACTAAGCATCCTAAAAGTTGGCTACATCAGATAGTTTTGTCAAGCACACCCTGAGGGAGAACTCGAACAATCCACGTTTTTCATCTAGAATCCAATAATGAGAACGAGTTTACAATACTTAGTCCATTTCATACAACAAGAGTTATCGGAAATACATTATTACAATACCAAGTTCAGAGTGTGAAATTTAAACAACGGAACAACAACCACTCCTCAAGCTACACCTGCAACAGGAGTAAATAAACCCTAAGTACACAATGTACTCACAACACTTACCCGACTAGTGACAATAATTTCCTGACTCCAAAGGATGTGATAAGCTTTTATGGTTTGCTGGGTTTCCTTTCTATGAAAAGTATTACTAGTGGTGAATCCTTATGTATGTGTTTTATTAGCAGTCATGATTAGTTCATTAGCTAACCATTCTATGTAAGCACCAGTTCTACTTTTAAGCAAGAGTTGAGCAATAAGATCCATTCATCCCATTTCATCTTCTAGTTCTTACTACAGTTCTAGACCATTAGCCATGTCGTACCATATCACACTGGTGATTCCCGAACCAATGTATCCCAGCTGGGTGCTCCTAAAACACACTGCCCCACTTATACTCCAGGCACAAGCAATGACCAACCCACCACTCTTCTGTCATGAGGTCTAGGTCTCCCATCCAAACTTGGACTCCAAGCCTCCACTCCTGAGTCTTGGACTCAGTGTGGTGCTTAGACCTCCACCATCCCCATCTCTAATCAGTCAGGTCTGGAAAGAGCCTGAACCCACGATAAGAGAGCAACGAGCCTTCCCGCTCCCATAAGCAAGTATGTGCTCAGGATAATAAGTCTATGACCTGACTACCATCCACAGCAACGGACGATCCTTAACCGACGCGGACAGGAAAAATAGTAGTAACCAAGCTATGTCCCATTGGCCGTAGGGACACAACCTATTAAACCCACTAATACCCATACCATATCCCTGCCCAGGTCTCTATTTCCTTTCACCATTTTAACATGAGAGTAATAATAATAATCACCTATTATGAGTAACGGTAGGTTACTCACGCTACCAATAGCCTAAGCATAGCAACTACTCGACCTATACTAGTAGGACTTATAGGTAGGTTTATCTATGCATGTAGTTTCAATATAAATCCTGTAACATAAATGCACATCACACACACACACACATATCCAGTAATTATTCAAAATAAGGGTTATGCACCGGGGCTTGCCTTGGGCAACCGGGGTGTTAGCTAAGTCAGTCGCCAGTGGCTTCGAGGCTTCCTCCTGTATGAGAACCTCCTCATACTCCTCGATCACCTCCTCATACTCCTACTCTTCGGTGGTCATGAACTCCACCAACTCGTTCTCTACATGCATGCCATGATGATGCAACACTTAGCATTTATGCAACAGCAACTCTTAAAATAAGAATATGCATACTAAGCCACTAAGCTAGCTCTAATTACTAAGGCACTAAGCCAACTATCATCTTTACCAAGCAAAGTGTTGGGTTCAATTAACAAACACCTAGCTTTACAAATAAAGGATATATCTTTATTTCTACTAATGATTTAATGTATATTTGAAACAAAGAGCATTTAACTACCCTTATGTTTAGTCTACTCTAAAGCTACAAAAATTACAGTGAGCACATAATAATACCACGATGCAGCTATAAAATTTTTACAGGCTAAAGCTATCACCAATTTACTATAAAAATTCCTACAATAATTCTCCTAACAATATTAAACATTTTCAAATGATGTTATATGATTTACCAAAGATCAGCTCAAAAATTATATTAGAAAACTATTTCTAATTCCTTATGAAAAAGAAAAATAATTCTCTCGCGTGGCCCACACACGGTGGCCCGTGGTACGGCCCACATGGCATCGGCCCACACGGAGATAGCCCACGACGGGGAAACCCTGCGCGCGCTGATGTTTTTGCAAAATAGACCTTGCACTTCTCCCAAATTACAACTAAGTACTAACGCTATTTTCCCCTCTCTCATAACTTCTCACTTAACCCCCTAGCCTTTCCCTAATTTACCCACACGCACCCTCAGTGACTCAGTGCACGATGGCGCGGCGAGTGGTGGCACTAAGCGCCTACGCTGGCCACCTAGGACCTACGTGGGCCCACCTAATGGGTCGAGCACCATCTCTGACCTAAGCAACTACGCTAAGCGGTGGTGCAAGGTGACACAACTAGCTAGGGAAGGCTGCACCGGCGTGCGGCCATCCACGACAGTGGTGCCACTGTTTCAGTGGGCTAGGGTAGCTACAGGCCTAATTGATTATCACGTGAGCATCAGGAGGCTACCATGGACCAGGCCGAGGTGATAGTTGGGGCAAAAGATGATGGAGGAAGGCTGGCCACGTGCGGCTGAGCTGTGCGATGGTGCACCGCAGTGGCATGGTCGCGTCAGTGATGAAGGGGACGCGATAGCAGTTCGACTAAGGCACACAAGGTGGAGAGGGAGTCAAGGTGATGCTAGTTGTGTAGAGGAATTTACATGGAGTGAAGTGGAGGCTAGCTATGACGTGGGCGATGACGGGTCTTAACAGCGTGGTCGCGGGGCAAAGCTCCAAAATTGAGGCTCGGTTGAGCCGCAATCAAAGCGGGGTGGGGCGACTAGAGAGGGGACATGAGGGTAGAGACGTGGACAAGAGGGATTGATAAGAGGTGACCCCTCATAGCTGTGGTGCCGGTGCGATTCGACGGCGGTAGGGAGACGAGTACAGAGAGAGACGGGGCGCAGCAGGTGGGCTCGGCTCGTCCTCACCTTGGTGAAACGTGAGCGGTGCGATCAGGACACCCATGTGTAGGCACTACAGACAAGGTGTGCGCATGTTCGACCAGCATGGCCCACACGGCCGTAGTGCCTTAAATGACATGGCGACGTTGACTCGGTCACGTGCGCGCGGCAGCGGTGGCCTTGAACTAGGCCAACAACGGTGCAAGGTTACAGCAGACAGGCATGGACGCGACGATGATGCGATGGCAGAGGCAGCATCACAACACAAGGCTGGTCGGTAGTACAGTGATGCGATAGCAACAGTAGCATGGCCATGGTGGCACCAATGGCGGCAGCGCGAGGCAAGGCAGCAGGGCGTGGGGCCAACGGCTCACTGTGGCTGGCCTTGGCCAAGCCCATGTGGCCCAACTGACCCAGCATGGCAGCACAGGGTGACCACGCGAGATGCAGCCATGTGCGCGGCGTGGGGAGGCCGCATGGTGACCACGCACACAGCACCAACCAACCCGAGACATGTGACGCGCACAAATTTTAAAGCACTGATCACGACCAAACCGTTGCTCCTAAACCTAAACCGGTTTCACTACACTCAATATGGCATATGGAACTACTACATCAAATCATAGCACTACACCACTCCTCAACCCAATCTCTCCAAATAAATTGCTAAACATAACAGCGTCTAGCTGTCCACAAGCTTAGAAATTTTCTATGTTTGAGCTAATCTTAATTTCAGATTGCATTTCTAAGCTACTAAAAATATTACTTAGCAATATTCTTTTTCAATACCAAGTATTTCATTGTCATCTATAAAGTTTGTACTTCAAACTTTATTTAAGTACCACATACATGTTCTATAGCATTTTTGTTCAATAAAAAATAGTTTACACCCCTACTTGTTAACTGTACGAATCGCGGAGCAACTTTCGTTTCACATTTTTGTTGATCGTTTTAGTTGCAATGCATTTACTCACTTCATCATATGCATTAACACACAAGTATGATGCTCATGACATGTTTTAGTAAATGATTTAAGGTGTAACATCGAGGGTGTTACAGTATCTCTTCAAGTTTATGATGTTTTTCTCTAAGCTCCCTTTTAAAGGTTTTGAGATGCTTGAGTATAGATGACACAATTTTATTTTCTTCTCTAAGCTCATCCCTTTTAGAGTGAGTCATTCTTAAGTTCTAGCTTCTTATTTTTTGCTCTTGTCTTTCTAATGATTTTAGTGTATTGGTTTAACAATTTGACAAGATCATCGTAAGAAGGTGATTCAAATTCTTCATCACTAGCATTATCATCACCTTTACTATCATCATCATTTTGTACCTTTTGTTCACCCTTGGCCATGAGGCATAGATGTGTAGAGAATGATGATAGCGGTGTCGATGAAGATAGTGAAGAGTCAATCACAAGAGCGGACACCTTCTCCTTCTCATTTTCACTTTCATCATCGGAAGAGCCACTTGATGATTCAATATCCTGTGAGTCAATCACCAACAATATAGGCCTTGCCATATTCTTCTTGTGAAATTTCTTTTTGCCATCTTTCTTCTTGTATGGCTTGTTCTTCTTCTCATCATCATCATCACTTCAGTCATCTTTCTTGTCTTTGTACTTTTCTTGTACTTGTCTTTCTTGGGTTTGGGGCATTGATGGGCTAGATGACCAAGATCTCCCCAATTGTAGCAATCTATTTCGGAGATGGGCTTCCTTCTACTACTAGTGAAGAATTTCTTCTTCTTGCCATCAAACTTGATACTATTCTTGTTTAGCTTCATGAGCATCTTGACGGTTCTTCTCACCATGAGAGCAAGGCTTGCATTATCAATCTCATCATCACTTGAGCTATCATGACCAACTTTGCTTTGCCCCTCTTCTCTTGGCTAGCCTTGAATGCCAAATCTTTCTTCTTGGTGGAAGAAGAGCCATCTTGTGGAGTGATGTTCATGTATATCTCATGTGCATTGATCTTCCCCAATATTTGAGTTGGCGTAGCGGTGGAAAGATCAACTTGATAAAGCACTGTCACAATATGCCCATACTTGTCAATAGGGGAGGACACTCAAGATCTTTCTCATAACATCAGATGGTTGCATTTGTGTGAGTCCAAGCCCATTCACCTCCTCTACAAGAATATTCAAGCATGAATACATTTTATTAGCACTTTCACTAGGAAGCATCTCAAATGAATTAAGCTTCTTCATCATAAGGTGATAGCGTTCCTCACGCTCACTCTTGGTTCCCTCATGGAGCGCATAAATATCCGACCATAGTGAATGTGCGTCTTTGTGGTTTCGCACATGGTTAAAGACATCCTTGCAAAGGCCTCTAAAAAGGGTGTTTCTAGCCTTTGCATTCCATTTCTCGTAATGAACCTCATCGCCTTGAAGGTTGATGGGAACCTTAGGTTTTGGGAAGCCTTGTGAGGTGGCTCTAAGCACTCCAACATCTAAAGCCTCTAGGTATGTCCTCTATGCGAATTTTCTAATAAGGAAATCATCTTCCCTCAAAGATGGGAGGGGGGCCATCCCTATGAGACATCTTACTCTAGACGGTTAAGCCTAATTTAAGGAGCACATGGCTCTAATATCAATTGAAAGGATCAAGATGCCTAAGAGGGGGTGAATTAGGGCTAATTCTAAATTTATTTCAATAATTGAGCCCTAAACTTAACCCATTTCATCCCCTTGTGCCTAGAAGTGTTTCTATTGTTCTACCGCACAAAAGTTTTGACATCCTAGGTTCCAATCCTACTCTAGCATGATAATTCTAAGAATGTAAAGACATGAATTGAATTGCTCAAATGTAAATGCTCAAAGTAAAGAGAATGAGAGGAATACGGCGATGTTTTTTTGAGATATCGGAGAGTCGCCACTCCCCACCAGTCCTCGTTGGAGTACCCGCGCAAGGGTGTAGCTCCGCCTTGATCTACGCAAGGATCAAGTGCTCTCTACGGGCTGATTCTTTGACACTTCATCAGCGGTGAATCATCCCACAACCGCTTACACCATGACTTGGGTCATCCACAAGCTCCGCCAGATGATCACCAAGCTTCCAATCACCACCGGGCCATCTCGGTGATGGCGATCACCAAGAGTAACAAGCACAAACTCTCACTTGACCAAGATAAGCCTAATGAGAAAGATGGATGCACACTTGCTACTCCCTATGCACTAATGAGGTCCTTAATCTTGGATTATCAAATCTCAATCATCCCACTAGGCTCTTGCTCTCCCTTGCACTTCAAAGGTGTTTCTCAGCTGAACAAATGGGCAAGAGAACTCAATTGGATGAGTAGAATAAGTATTTATACCCCCCCATTCAAAACATAACGGTTGGGGTCCAACTCAGCAGATTTCAGGGTGACCGGACGCGTAGGTCCATAGTGACTGGACGCGTCTAGTCAGTAGCCAACGGTTACATGGCATGACCATGTCAGACAAGTCGATTAGAGAGACCGGATGCACTGCAGCGTTCGATCCACCTGGACTTGACGCGTCCGGTCCAAACATCTCCTCTTTGGAACCTTACTGATGTTGACCGGATGCAGCAGCACGTGAATCCGGTCATTTACAGTTCAGCATCCGGATCCTCATCAACACATAGCCCCCGCTGCTATAGTTAGTCATCACCAGTGCGTCCGGTGAACACTACTATTTAGTGTCCGGTCACAGTCTGCCTTCTACTGTCAAGCAAATGAACTGATCGGACTCTCCCTGCTGCGTCCGGTACGGTCACTACCAAATCAGCGTCCAGTCAATAAAACAGCAGACCATTCACTTCCAATTTCAACATCTTCGTGAATGAGTTTGTCTCCAATCAATCTTAGAGTTGTACCTGAGCTACCTAGTGCTAAGTTTCACAAGTGTGCACCACACCTAAATCATTAGACTTGTCTAGGTCAAGCTACTCATTCATACCCCCCTTAATAGTATGGCCAAATAAAAACAAAGTCCTAAACTACTCTAAGTGTCTCTCCAACGCCAAACGACACTTATAACTAGTTCGTCCTTAACCTTGTCGTCCATCCTTTGAAAACCGAAACGATTTTCATCGATAGGAGCATGAAAACCATAATTGCCCAAACAATCATCATTACCATGACCTAACTCAAGTTGCCTCTGCAAAACACACGTTAGTCATAGTAATCTTATATCGTCATTAATCACCAAAACCCAACTAGAGGCCTAGATGCTTTCGCAAAGCAAATAATAACTTTTACATTATATAAGATAAACTTAACAATTCCGAAACCTTGGCCATGTATAATTAATTTGGTGATCCAAAAAACATCCTAGCTTTTATAACATAATTGGGTCTGATTGATTCCCGTTGTGATGACCTGCATAATGGTCTAGTGTCGGATATCCAATCCAACATAGCCTTATTCTTTTAAGGGATGTGATGAGTATCTAACATTGGGGTTAAATATACCCTCTACGAAACACCTTTACAACAAAATTAACCCCCGGACTGATTCCACCAATCAACCAGGGGTTCGGGGTCTACACCCAGCGGGTGTGCTCGCATGCCCCCGCTAGATACCGACCAAAGCCCATAGGGCTCGAATTACCCCAAGCGAACAACAGTCCACTTGATGGTCCTAAGTGTTTTGCTTAGGAGCCGCACAAGTCCTCCTCGCTCGAGGGCTCTGATCGAATGAAAATGGCTCAGCAGGCGGGGCCTGGAGACCTCGTCCGGACACTCGGTTTCCTGTCGAGTGCTCTGGCCGAGCGAATGTTGCTTGGAGAGCGGGACCCAAACCCCCCCTCACTTGGGACATCTCATGGGAGGGCTTGGTCGAGGGACAGATTCTAGGGAAGCTTGGAGTTGTCCCCTGCTTCATCCAAGGGGCGTCGTGCTTGGTCTCAAGGGCGATACGGACCGACTGTAGCACTAGCTCGACTGGCTCCTCGTCGGCTCATCACCTACCCATGGATTCGATACAAACAAGGACGCCACATCACCAGCCAGCCAATCGCCGCGTCAACAGGTGGTGGCAGCAACAAACACTATTGTGGCTAGTTTGTTGGACGGCATTTCCGAGGGTGGCGCACTCCAACCTGTGGCAAGGATGCCAAGGGAGAGGCGGAGTGGAGTTGTGGAGAAACGGGACGCTGCGAGTCATAGCTAGCATTCCATAGCATGGACTTGAGGGCCCACATGATGAACCTGCTCGAGGCGCCCGCCATGACTGAGGCATGAGGATCTTAGCTCCGAACATGGAGACAGAGATAGGGATAGAGTAGCTAGATTCAAAGAGGGGGACATGATAGACTTTGGGCAAGAGGAAGTGGTAAGTGGACTCTGAGCGCTCAACGAGCGCATGCCAGAACCATTGGTGAGCTGCAGAGGAGATGCACGAGAGAACCTACATAGCTAGATACGGTGGATTCGGCCGAATCATGAGATGCATCCTAGGCATGCTTATAGGACGGTGCTAGTCTTTCTTATGGGCTTATGTAGATGTAGGTAACTAAATAGAGACAAATTACACTAGACAGGTGAGATCTAAATAATAAATTGCAGAGTGCCTTTGTAGTATTTGGTTAGTTGTGTTGGTTTTGTAGGTAGCCGGCCAGTAGTCGTGCTAAGACCAGCCACTAGTAACGAAATCATTGACGTTGTCTGTCACAAGTACGTGTCAGTTGGTGCAGTACCACTGTCACATCCCTTTTAGGCCTTGTACCTGGAGCCCATGGGCCGGGCCAGGGCAGCCCGTGTCCTCTTCTCATCTCTGGCGGGCCGGACTTCTTCACCCAGCGGTGGGCCCTCCCATCTCGCCTCAGTGACAGTCCCTCTCCCTATTAATACGCCTTCCCTCCCCATCTCTTTCGGAACAACCCACTCGCCCCTAGCTACTTGCAAATTACTAGTAGTCGGCTTCTCGCTTCCCAGCTGTGCAAGTGCTCTCTCCCTCTCACACTACACACGGTAACAACACTCCCCGCCCGGAGTTCACCAGCTAGCTCTCGGTTTAAGCAGGCAGTAAAACCCTATCCTTTTCAGGTCTCTCTCACCTTTTCTTTTTCGTTCTCCGTTCACTCCTATTTCCGTTTGCACGCTTGCTCTTGAGTCTTGACCCGAGCTCGCACACGTACACGCTGCATAAATAGGCGAGCTGCTACAGAGGCTGAGGCAGTGACGACGAGGACGAAGAGGAATTAAACCAACGAGGTACTGTAGCTTCCTAGCGGACTGGTTTCTCCGCGCGCGCAAGAGCTACGACCGTCGCCGGCCGGAGATATGTCGTCGGGCCGACGTGGCAGGATCAGCGACGACGAGATCAACGAGCTCATCTCCAAGCTCCAGGCGCTCCTCCCGGAGTCCTCACGCCGTCGGAACGCGAGCCGGGTATGTAGTTTAGTGCGTGTACACAGTGCTAGTACGTCGTACAGTACGTACAGCCCCATTTCGTCGATCGGTGCAGCAAATTAAAGCCATGCTGTATATATGCAGTCGTCGGCGTCGAAGCTTCTGAAGGAGACGTGTGCCTACATCAAGAGCCTGCACCGGGAGGTGGACGACCTCTCGGAACGGCTGTCGGGGCTCATGTCGACCATGGACAACGACAGCCCCCAGGCGGAGATCATCCGGAGCCTCCTCCGGTGACCCGGCCGCCATGCCGCCCCGGCGCGCGCGGTCTGGCCTCTTCTGCATGCCTGCTATCTAGCTATCTAGCTGCAGAAGACGACGACGTACGGGCGAGCTTGCTTGCTCGATTGCTACGACGACGACCTTAATTATGTTCCTTTGTTTTTAATTTCTTCTTCTTCTTCTTCCGGTATGTGTTTGTTTCCGTGTTTAATTAATTCAAGAGCAAGAGCTAGAGCTCTTGCTCAGAAGAAGACGACGACCAAGGGCTCTCGATCTTCTCGTGTACCACGGCATGCAGGGGTCGGTTAGTAGAGATATATGGACTTCTATTAACCGACTAAGCAGGTACCACGTACTGGTAGGCTTGTAGTTGCAGTAGACTACTGTAGCAGCTCCATGTTGCAGATGCGTCCTGAGAGTTGTTGTTTTGTAGATTGCATGCTGCTCTTGTCTCTGTCCTTAGCTTGCCAATGGGCAGACAAGGATCTTAACGACGACCACTCTGTCTGGAGACAAATATATACACTATCATGTGCTTTTCCCTGTCTTTTATTTCATCCTGATGTAACTTGGTAATGTACTCCATCCACCCATCAGTTTTTTTTTTTGGAAGATGTATCTTAATTCTTTCAGAAAAAAAATGATACATTATTTTCTCACAATGAATTGAAAATCAAATGTAGAGCTAGCTCCTACCATTATTTGCTCTTAACAAACATTTTTTTTCTGGATGAAGTAGAACTGGCTAGCCTTTGCACCAACCAATGATACATGACACCTGAACCCTGGGTGGATAGTTATGCTTATGCACCACCAACCATGCATAACCAATGTTTTCCAAAAAGAAATCGTTCAAAAATCGACTTGTCTGAAGAATACTCTACGCCATAGAATGATGGACGATGGAGAGAGTACTTGAGGACTTCACGAGGCGATGTCCAACGCGCAGATCCGGCAAAAGACTAGAGTGATGCGCAATCAATACGAAAACGAAGCCCCCTCGTGCGGGCGAGCGTACGTGCGTGCGGCCGCTGCCGCCTGCTTCTTCGCTCACTCACATAACCCTGGAAGTGGTTCCAGCAGTTCGATCGATGCACCTAGCTAGCTAGCGAACGGCTGGCCGGACCGGAGAGAAGGACGAAGCCATTACTAGTAGAGTGTATACACACATAGCTTTAAAAATCGCAACGTGGTTTCGGAGTTCGACGACGGGGCGACACGGATTTTTCAAATGCCAGGCTTGAGGTATGGCCTAGGTAGGATCACTGCTAGCTAGAGCTGGCCCAAGTACCTAGAGGGTACGGTCAAACTTTTTGGCTTGGCCTGGCCCTGGCCTGTCATTGCATGGGACTTCTCAAGAAGATCTGATGGATCATGGATCCATCCACTGGACTACTGGAGAGCGAGGAGAGGAGTCTCTAGCTAGTAGTAGTGTCTTGGACAGACAGTCTCAGACACGGGGGGGCCCCACAGGTGTCAATCGCGCTAGTCTGCTGCATGCAAGCGAGATCCTTCCAGTGGTGGCGTCGCGTCGGATCGCCGCTCCCTACCGGAGACTAGCGGCGGCCATTGCCATCAGGAATCAAGGCTTGTGCTGGAGATACAGGGACAGCAAGTACGATCGCCCTTAAGTGACGATGAAAACCGGCTCCAAGTTCCGTCCAGGTCTGAATTAAGGAGCCATGGCCGGAAGCGGCGGCCGGTTCAGATCATCAGGGTGCGTGAAGGGCTCACTCTTGGTTCTTGGACTGTGACATCTTTCTCTTCTTCTCCTTCTTCTTTTCTTTTCTTTTCTTTTTTCTCTTTCATTAAGGGGCATGCATGCAGGAGATCCGATCCGGTGTGTACAGCACAGCAATCTGCAGTCCATTTCATTACTCGATCGCGCGCGTGCCAAATCAAACCATGCACAGTGCCCTTTCTGTCCCTCGCTACTAACTCAAGCTCGGCTAGCTGCGCGTGTGATAACTGATCGATGATATATGGTGCACGAATCCATTTGCCCCCGATATATGCAGCAGCTGCTGAAATCTCAGGGACTGTGCAGGAGTATCCGGGCTTTGCTCTCGGCATCAAGTCAGATCTCAGGGGCTGTGCAGTGCAGATGCGTCCAAAACCTTCCATCCAACAGGACGGATTATATCCTACTAGCTAGGGTTTACTACTCGATCTCCCGTGTTTATTTCAAGACATTGGCAGATACTAGTGTCTAGTACTCTAGTGGTATGTATGAGCATGCATAGTTTACTGAACCACATGCACACGCTTAGGAAATGGCTCACACTCGCAGTTCAAGAACAGGAGAGCGTGCACTGCACATAGCTAGATAAGCCATTTCTGGTGGCCCAGCACCAGCTCTTGGACTTGGAAGAAGAAAGTTAAAGTGTTTGTTTATGAGTTCCGAAACCCTGGACGGATGGGACGGGGGGAGATTATTCAGCTCAGCTTCATCTGGAGGGGTGTTGAGGTCCGTCCGGCTGGGCCATGCAGCGTGGAAAGCCGAGCTCCGAAATCCACCCAATGCAAGGTGTCGTCTCGTCGTCGAGACTGGGCGGGCGAGATATGGATGGTTTTGGGAGCGATTTGAGGAGGGAGCAAACTTTTTGTCTGCGATGTGAAGGGGCGCTGGGCAGGTGCGGTAGCCGGCAGGCCGGTGCCCACATAATGAGGAGCTCTGTCCTGGTGCGCCCTAGAAATGTGCTTCACTTGTCTTGTCAGTCAAACGACGAGCTCCGCCACTTTGCTTCCGGAGTATCAGTCCAAGCAGCCACTATACTAGGACAGGCACTCACACAGACGCGACTAATATTTATAGCACAAGAGATTAATATTAATCGTGATCATGTCGTGCGTACTCTTCTTTAATGCCAAAAAAACATAATACATGTGGCGCACTAATTAATATACTACTAGTTTGTTAAGCTACAATAATACATGCTTGCCACACGTGCTGAATCGATACATTTGTGTACGAGTACACGCATCTCTTGAAACTTCAAAGGGACCCGATCGATCAATCGGACTGACTTGGCTTGTAGTAGTACGTACTCCCTCCGGTTTTGATTTTAAGGTCGTTTAGGACAAGGTATAGCATACCAAGGTGTAATTAATTTGGGTCTATTCTTCCATATTTGCCCTTATTAAATATGCCTCGGAGTTGTTTCAATACAACAACCTCTCTCCATCCGAGTGGCTATTGCATTTGTTCTGAAGTCTTGAGGTCACATGTTCGATTCCTGAGTTGTGCTGGTTTTTGGCGTTTTTGCATGCGTCCGTTCAAAGAGGAGTGGGGAAGATGAGAGGGCTGCGGCGCGCATGCAGTTTAATTGCCGCCTCGAGAGTTAGCTAGTCCAGCCTCGGGACCGAGCACGCGTGAGGGCAGAATAGTCCATAATGGACGAAAACGCTGATGAACGACCTCTATTTTGAAATCGCAACAATCTCCAGAACGACTTTAAAATCAGAACCGGAGGGAGTATAGTAGCAGCGACCAGCGAGACCGAATTTTTTATAATTTAGCTCTTTTTTTAAAGTTTCTCACAAATAGATTTTTGGCGGAAAGAATTCAAAAAATAGATCCTTAGCTCAGCGACATTGATGCTGGCGCCGAGCTAACACGTCTCGGCGCCAGCGTCCCTGGCGCCGAGGTCCTGGGCTCGGTGGATGACATGGCAGGGAGCTCGGCGCCAGTCACTCTGGCGCCGAGCTCGACGCCGTAGATCTTGGCGTCGAGCTCGGCGTCAGAGTGACTGGCGCCGAGCTCCCTGCCATTTAACCCCGGCCCAACCTTTCTGCCCGAGCGTTCTTCCTCTTCTTTCTCCTCCCTCTTGGGTTTTTTTCTCTCCCCACTTCACGAATCGGCATATTAGGACCTTGAAAACCTTGATTTTATCCGTAGATCTTCGAGAGCAAGGTATCCTCTCTCCTCTCCTAGTTTTTTTCGCATCGATTCGGTATATATTAGTCGGATTTTTTAACGTAATAATCGTCATCACTTAGGGATTTCATTCTATCCCTCAATATATGTATTATACAACCGTAGGATGATGCCAAGACGTGGAAAAAGTTGGCACACCTAGGCACATATAGTTATGTTATTGGTTCATTGTAGTCCATCAAATAGGAAACCCTAGGTTTAGGGTTTAATGTTAACTGCTTTCGATTCTTAGAACGAAATTGGTTGTATTGTAGTTATGGTTCTCATTGACATTTATTTGTGATGTTTTGATTTATGTTTGTTAAATTATATCCGTTTTGTTAGATGCAAGAAATGTTTCGGGAGGAGTTTTGGCGAAAACGGGGTCGTCCTCGAGAATTATACCCCGACGCGTCTAGCAAAGATGCCCCCATCCCTCCTGACCTCCCTGTCCCTAACTGTGACTGTGGTTTCTCAGCCTATGTTTTTCAATCGAAAACATCCGAACACAGCGGCGCGTTGCTTCTACACATGTAGTCGTTTTAATGTAAGAAATTATTTTCACTATCCTTTTTTACTTGTGTAAGTATGCTACTAATATTTTATTGGAATCTCGTTGTGTAGGACCATGAGAGGTGCTTTTTCTTTCAGTAGATCGACGGTGCAGACAAGTTTGATTCTAGGTACCTCCTTTTCGACGATTGGTTTAGAGGGAGACATCCACGTGAGCACTTCAAGCGGTGGGTTCCACCCTCCCTAACCCTCCGCCAATGACGGCTAATGTGGTGTTAAATCTAACTATGGCCTAGTCCCTTTGGAGCTTGGAATAGGCCATTATTATGGCCATATGATTGAGTATGATGAGGTTCGTTATTTTTGTGGTAACATGAAATCGTATTTAATTTCTTTTGCTAAAACATATATGATATAATATTTCTTTTGAACAGAGCACTAGGAAATGCAGGTGGGAATGTTATGATGGTCAAACTAAGTTCTTGGATGAACTGAAGAAGAGGCAACTAATTGCACGGAAGAGGGGATATGTACCTGACTACGTCAACCTATTCGTTAAACATCAGAAAGAAAATATGCGTGAGTTTGCTAGACAGCGCGGTATTTATAACCCGATCGATGTTGAGCTTAACAAATGGGGATTGGAGAGATGAATGATGTTAGAGGACTGAGAGGGCAAGGAATGAGACAAGGGAGGAGACAAGAGTACAGATGCAGGTTTTGAACGAGTATGTTGCTACATTATGTACTAGTGAGTGCTTAAAAGCCTTTTTTTCATTACCTGATTTTAAATGTAATATAATCGCGTTGCTAACTGATTGCATTTTATACATGAAGGGATTGATTGCAGCGAGGAACATGCTGCAGAGGTGGCTCGTATAAGGTATGAGGAGAAGAAGTTAAATGAGCATAGATCGTGAGCTAGTCGCACCGTTCAATTACCGATTGTGTTGTCTGATGAGGGGGACGAAGATGAGGACAACACTGGCAGACTGAGTGAGCTCATTGCTCTAGTAGAGGCGAGCATGCAGGCGTAGGAGGCTAAGGACGACACTGACAGACTGAGCGAGCTCATCGCTCTAGCATTGGCGGGCATGCAGGCGAAGGAGGCTGAGGACAACACTGGCAGACTGAGCAAGCTCATCGCTCTAGTAGAGGCAGGGCTTATAGGCAGAGGAGGAGGACGACGCGTTCTTCACTCAGGCCACAGCGGCCGCAGATGAAGCGGAAGGCCACTTACAAGCGACAAGGCAGGTCAGAGCAACGCATGTGAGCCTAGCCATAGCAACAGAATTATGGTAGAGGACTGGTACTCAGGGTGATGAGTTGCTTACTCAGTACATTTTCAGACTAAGGATTTGGAAGTGCATTTGACCCTATGTCTACTATCGGCGCGTACTTCTAGTATTAATATATTGTGTAATGTGGCATAGTATTGAACTTTTCATTATGTGGTTGTTTTCATTATTTATGGTCTTAATATTTCGCTTAATGATACAGATGTATTGAAATATGAACACTTGCTGCAAAAAAACCTAACAACATATGGCATTATATAAATCAACACATGAAACACATGAAATGGCATGTGACTACATGTACCAAACCTGGGTACAGAGTTTCCTTCGACTAAACCTAACATGCCTTAGGTAATTAAACCAAACAACAAACACATAGATGTGGTATGTGAAAAAGATAAAGTCATCCTAGTAGGTATGGCTACATAGCAAATTATGTTGCACCTTCTCTATAGTAGCCTCCCATTGTTGGTGGTAGTGGTGGCGGGGGTGACGGGGGAGGCCCCTTGTTGTTGTGGTTAGGGCAGGTGCAATATGGATCATTGTAGAGTGCCTCCTGTGAATCGGCACCATTGTTGTTGTCGTCCTGTCCGTCGTCCTTGTAACCGCTACTAACTTCCCTTTCTAAATCGAAGATACGGTCCTATAGGTAGTAGATGTACTCCGCATGCGGATAAATAGGTCGAGGATCGATCCACCTACTGAACCCATAGTTTTCTTCGGCCAAGGAAGACTACAATAAGTATGTCGTGTAAGTTATATACAAGAGAAACATATTGAAGAAACAAATAGTAATAGCAATTATCCATGCTCGCGGGCATTTGAAGAAACGACGACCTCCATCTATTCCCTCGGTGAATATCTACACTAGGCAATCCTCACTATGCATGCATTTTGGCCACTCTTCTTTTCTTTCATCGTATCCTCTCAGTGGTGTCTCTTTGATAAAATCACTTTTGCTCTCAATTGGGAACCTCTCATAAAGAGATTCCTCAAAGAAATCGGAACCAAGAGGACCCTCCCACCCCCAGGTAGTTCCCTTCCCATTTCCTCTGTTCCCTGGATGACCCTCTAGACATTGGTACTGCAACAAAAGAAAATGCTGAGGAGTGTTCTTCTTCCTTGTTGTGTGTGTGAATGAGAGGGAGTGAGTGATTATTTATAGGTTGAGAGGAGGAATGAAGGCCTCTCAGTGTGCCATGTCAGCGATTCGTGTGCCTCTTCACCTAAGCCCTTGAATCAAACAGTCATAAGATGGATGGTAGAGATAGAGTAGAGTTATGCTTCCTTGCATGCTAGTACTATGTTAGTGATGTGATAAATCGCTGTTGTCTCTGTATCTGAAAAGTCTATTTTTATTATCTAAAAAGCATAGAATCGTTCACTGTTGCTTGGTAACCCTACATTCATCTACAAAGCGTATGTACGATACATTTGGATTATATATTTTCTAATAAATTTATAGTTAATCTATGTATTACATTTGTGCCTTTTTAACAGTGTAGTATGATTATTATTTCACGAAAAAATTCACAAGAGTTTTCCCTTGTTTTAGGAGCATCCACAGTTACAAACAGAGACATCATTATATATTCTAAATATTTAATCATCCAAGGAGCAAAATGCAACCACAACGAACATCACAACCAACATAATATGTTCCTGCGCAGTCTAAATAGTCCACAATGTCCATATAGTCCCAAATAATTATAGAAAAATAAATACAAAATCCATAATAGTGCATACTAACAACTACCACATCCCTCACTGTCTCTTACTCTTGCCCTTACCCTGACCGAGTGTGTTCGTACCTAGGAGTGTAAGGGTCATACGGACGGCGTCGCCTAGTGCCTAGAGGCGGTGTAGGATGAGTTCGAGGGAGCGTCATGGAGCTGAGAGAGGGCCAAGCTCCTCGTGCCTCTTGTCCACGTCGTCGTTGTCTTTCTCGTCCTCGTCCCCGTCCCCTGTAGCTGCTTGACTAGAGGAACCCTAAGCCTCCTCTGCTGCGGAAGGAACGTACACGTCTTGCGTCGTGTCTGTCCTGCAACCACAACGACTAGCCGCACGGTGTAGACGACGTGACAGCCTCTGTTGTACAAAACTATATTAACCGAAAGAATCTAACGTATTAATGATATGTTTGAAAGAATATTTTTAATCTTACGTCCAGGAAGCCAAGTATGTAGTCGCCATTGACTCTCGGCCGAACGCGTTCGATCTCTTCAACTGAGCATTTGAGTGTATTGCCCTACAACAAAGTTCTCACTAATAATACTTCTGAACAGATAGCAATAGGTTTTGTTTTCTTTTGTACGAGAATCTAACGTATTATAAGGGTGATACGACTCGAATGTGGCACTAACTACAATAGATAACTCCTAATGTCGGTCCAAGAACGCCTCATGTATTGTTATGCAACTTAACATACAAAAATAAGGCAATTAGCTTATCACTCTGTCCAAGATTGGTCCTGCCTCCACCTGCCTTCCTGCACGAGTCGACTGGTCGTACACCGTGTCTTCATCGTCGGAGGACTCGATGTCGGCGTAGTCAGCTTCGGTCCACTGTACCCTCAGCCTGCAATGTGTCGCACGCTGGTACCAAGCTTGGTACCGTCTGAACTCACGGTTTGTGTGCGGCTTGTTGTTGTCATCCACGTTGTCGTGCATCTCCTCCCATTCCTCAACGAAGGACTGGTGGTGCCTCTCCCAGTCAAAAATCTTCTTGTTCCTCTGACGATCCAACCTGCACGTATGTCATCGTTACTTGAATCCATGTACATGTCACTATATTAATAGAAATGGACCATCATCATGAGACATTTAAAATATCAAAACACTTACTTGTGTAAGTCAACGCCAGTCGAGAATAGAGCCGTAGGCCAAAGCTGTCTCACTCCAAATTGGCGTGCAACCCTATCTGACAGGTGGAACTCGACAGCAGAGAAGCAGATTAGAGGGCACCTCATCCTATAGAAGTCGTCGTTGGCCCCACAAACGTTGCTCAGCTGAAAAGGAAGTGTGTCATCTCTACCGTACGGCTCCCACTCCACCTGCAACATGTGCAAACAAGATGTTAGATAGTATACTAATCCTTTTCAAACCAGCATGGGAAATAAAATTTACTTACACTAGACGCCGTCAGCGTGTCTAGCTCGTTGGTGAACTCAATGTACGTCCGCTCTAACCTCGCACCTCGTGTACGAAACCCTAACCTGGTCCCAAAGGTACGCCCACGTCGGCTGCCGTCTTGGAGGCTGACCTTGGAACCACTCACGACGAGCTAGAACCTCAGGACGGCCAACTGAAAGACGAGCCCACATCCACATCTATAACAGGTACACGCATCCACCAAGTGACGGGTTGGACGAAGACCGACGACACCCCTCGCAAGAGGCTCGATAGATCGCCGATCGACAACCCATCAGTTGTCGGACGGACAGTAGGGGCCTGGCCGGGCCCAGGTGCGCCGCGCCGGCGGTGGTATGATAGTGCCACGGGAGGCCCGTCGTTGTCCGTGCTGCAGGACGCTGCCGCTGGATCCGGGCACCACGATCCGGGCGGCAATTACCGGCATGAAAGCGAATCCCAGCTTCCTCTAGGCCAGGTAGGCGCAGGCACGCCGCTGCCTGCTGATAAGCGCCCTGTTCGTTTGGACTTATTTGTCTGATAAGACATGGCTACAAGTACTCTTGGCTGATTTATCGTGAGAGAAAAATACTGTTCGTTGATAAAAAAAAACGACTTATAAATCAAACAAGCTCAATCAAACACGACCAAGATGGTCCTCCCCTGGCCCTCCCTCCTCACCACCTCAACAGGTCCATCCCACGCGCCGCTCCCGCGCGGTTCAGTGGACGACCACAACAGCGACCTGGCTCAGGCGGCCCCGAGCGTTGAGGAGGGAACCACCGCACCAGCACACTCCACCAGGGAACTTCCATGCATGGGTTCACCTCACCACCCGCCGCAGATCGCAGAACCGAAAAGGCGCGGGCCTGGCCGGCCGGCCCCCTGCTGCGTGCTCCACCGGCACCAACTAGCTTTTTGTGGTGCCGGTGCCTGTCAGCCAGTGCCCTGCCGCTCGGTCGTCCTCGCCTGCCTCGGCAGCGCGAGACACCCCAGGACGACGGCCCTGTTTCCGGAACGATCCGCAGTGCGGGCACGCGGCAAGAGAACGAGCGATGCCGCCGCGTGCGTGGTGTCGCGGTTGTTTGCCCGATCGGCCGGCGAGACGAGGCCGAGAGGGCTGGCGGGCGAGCACTGGAGTCGAACCGCTGTCGGATCTAGTCCCCCGCGCCAGCTGCCGCGCGTGGCCCGCTGCGCTCGGCACGCGACATGGCCAGGGCCCAGGCCTGTAGACGGGCCCCGCTTTTGAATGATTGAACTGGCCGGAGCTAGCCCCCTCGAGCCCACGTGTACGTAGAGCTTGCGAGCAACAAGCGCACATGGTCTCAATCAACTTTTGCAAAAGTCTGTTTTCCTCTCTGAACTCTAAAACAGGATAAAACACTTCCCTAAAATTTTAAAATCATTCGTTTTTGACCATTTATAAGTGGTTTTTAAAGACGGTTTTATCTTTTTATTTTTATTTATTTCAGCTGAATTTTAAAAAAATTATAGTAAATTATAGAAAAATTATAAAATAGAAAATTCAATTTTATTGGACTTCACATGAGTAGATCTACACAGTGAACATATAATATGGTATGTTTTAGTATAATTTTTTTGTTGTAGCTTTATATCTATGCTTTTTTGTAATTGATTCATAGCTGTAGTTTCTATGGTCCAATTGTGGCAAAATTTTTATGGTGAACTAATTATTGTATGCTTGAACTGTAGTAAAAATTTGCTACTCATTAGATCATGTATAACTTAGTTATAAATTTATAAATACTTTTTAACAAGCATACACATAAATAAATCTATAACTAAGTTACACATGATCCAATGAGTGTGATATTTTTACTATAGCTCAAGCATAAAATAATTAACCCACATAAAAATTTCACCGCAATTGAACCACCAAAACTACAGCTATGAATTAATTATAGAAAAGCATAGATCTAAAGCTACAACAAAATATTTGTACTAAAGCATATCATATTATATGTTCACTGTGTAGAACTACTCATGTGAAGTCCAACAAAATTAAATTTTCTATTTTATGATTTTTTGTGATTTACTATGATTTTTCAAAGATTCAGCAAAAATAAATAAAAAAGAAAAAAAACAAAAACTGTTTTTGAAAACCGCTTATAACCGATCAAGGAGGTAAAATAAATGGTTTTAAAAGTTAAGAAAGTTGGTTTACCTGGTTTTAAAGCTCAGGGAAGAAAAACACTTTCGTAAAAGTTGAAGCGGTAACGTGGACTTTTTAGCACTGCGGTCGAACGGCCCGATGTTCATTGGGCCCCAGGTTGTGTGCCCATGTAGCCCAATTGTTGATGGTCGCGTCAACTTCAGAAACTGTCACTCCGAGTCGCGAGATTGCAGAGGCATCTTCCCACACGGACACGGCTACTCGTGAAGTGATTCGTCGAGGCAGGCATGGCAGATGCTTCGCGTACGAGTACTTGCTATAACATTACAACCGGAGCAATGCAACTACCAGTACGAAAGGTTATATTACACATTTGACTGACCCCTAGCATATGCATCAAAGCAAATCTTTATAAATGATGGAAATATAAATAAATAAAAAGTATTCTAGCCTCTACATCTCCGATGCATATGGCCATTCGTAATTACTATATATAAAAATATCACCTGAAATGTCTCAATGGACAGACAGACAGAGTACATGGCAGTCGTTTTGGTTCCACAAAATGGGACAGCTATAGCATTCCTGTCTGCGCATTCATCTGAACCTGCAGTTCCTAGGAAATTGAGTTATCTGAATATGAATGCAATCACCTGCATCAATGCATGGCCTGTCTGCCGAGCACATCACATGCCTTGCCTCATACAGTTGCAACGCCGTGTTCGGCTGCTCTAATAAGCCGGCTTATGGTACAATATTTTTCTCTTTCAATAAATCAGTTGTACAAATCAGCCCAAGCTACACGAAGGAAGTGGATCCAACTTGCTAACCACCGAGATTCCAATAAATACATGATACAGTCCAAGCTCTTTTAATTAAAAAGAAACTTTATATGTTCTTGTATGCGAAAATGAATCTGAACTACTGAATGGCAGCGGGTAGCGGCATTCCTCGAGCGTTTAAGGAGTCACCAGTTCGCGGCCTCGAGAAGTCAAAAATTCATCAGCATCAACATGTTAATTTTGGCCCTGCCATAGTGTCATTGCGTATCATTATTGCTCCTGTCCAGTTTCAGAACACCGGCGAATGCATTGACCAATCTTTGGGGGCGTCTAGGGTCCGACCAGGTCGGCAGCATGCCCTGTGCCGACCAGCGACGGAAGACAGCCCGAGCAATCACGGCCCAAGTTGGAATTTGCTCGGCCGCTCACGTAGGCAGGCCGCAAGCAGTATAGGATACGTTTCTTTTTTTCTCTCTCTCTCTCTGCTTGCTACTTTGCTACTGTTTATTTTTTTTTCTGTTACTTTTCTCTTTTGTTTTGTGACTATAGGAATTCGATAGGAATTGAGTTGTTGTTATGGTAAGTTAACACGGTTCGTTATTAAACCGTGGATTTGATTCACCAAATCCATCATTATTGTATACTCTTTGATAGATATAGCGCAACCCAAACCAATCCCTAATCTTTATTTTACAATTTTAAAAGTTCTTAATAGGCCCCTTTGATATTTTGGGCTCATCCACGTCCACCGCCGATATCCAACCATGCAGTAGAATCCAAAATGCTGACATCAACGTTTGTTGAATGCTTTTAAAAGTTTTAAAAAGTGATAGTGTCCAAATTAAGTATCTAAATTAAATTTTGATTACACCATTGTGTTTCTGGTAATAAATCCTTCAAAATAACACCCCACATGATTATATTTAAATAATATTTATCTCCAAAAGATAGAACATTTTTCTTTTATAGATTAGAAGCGATGTTCTAGGTTAAGAAAATAATGTTCCGCCTTCCCAAGACAAATGTTCGAGGTCCAGAAGAACTGTATTCCGGATTTATGAGAATAAAATTTTGAGTGCATACAAATGGTATTATATTATTAATGAAAAAATTACAAATGATATAAAATATATAAGAAGAAAACAGAGAACATTCATTCGCAGAAATACTCGTAAGTCTAAGACGTCAATTCCCTATCACTACACCATATAAGTGTTTTGCGTTAAATATATATTTTTTCATTATTGAACCACGTCCAACCATTTTTATCCAAAAAATATATGACACCGATATTACTTGAACCTAAAATATATCACATCTCATAAGTAACATGTGAATACTTAAATATAATTATGGAACATTAAACTTATATTATGTGAACATCCGAAAATATGTCGTAGAACATCATATGTATACTACACGAACATCATATGTATCTTATAAAAATATAGGAATTAAAAGAGTAGGAAAAGGGATAAGACAAACGAAAGATGAAAGGTCATGTAACCTTGGAAATAAATGAAAATACAAAAGAAATAATAAATAAAAATAAAACATTACGTGGATATTACTTGAATAGCCTAAAACATAACACAAAACATCTCACAGATATCATGTCAATACTCAGAGATAATATTGAAACATCTCACTTATACTACATGAACATTCGTAAACATATCGTAGAACATCACATGTATAGTACACGAACATCATATGTTTCTTATAAAAATATAGTACATAAAAGAGCCTTGTAATAGAAAAAAGAACAAAAAATCAATTAAAATTAGTCAATTACAGTTAAATAAATAAGAAGAAAAAAGTAAATAAAATGATAAAGTAAATGAAAAGAACAAAATTCATAAGAGTATTGAAAGAAAAAAAGAAATAGAAAAAATCAAACAAAAGAAAAGGAATAAAGATCACATAACAGTGAAAAGGCTGCAACGAACTCGACTCGCATCTTTCGTTGTTCCTTATGTTCCGACTTGCATAAGAACAACTAGCGCAGAAGGGACCCAACACGCCGCTAGCGCACTCCACACGACAACTAAACAACAAAATAAACATGAAGACAAAATAATATAGAAAAATAATGAATTGGAATTAGAAGAAAAAATACCATAGGTCTAATCAACAAAACAACCAAACATTAGGGAAACACAAAAGTAATAAAATGGAAATACCACGTAATAGAGAAAAGTAAAAAACATCACTTGAATATCGATGGAACAACCTAGAATATATAAAAAATCATAGGCACTATGTGAATAACTAAAGGATATATCGTACATCTCATTATACTACGTGGAACATCTTCGAGTACATCACAGAACATCTAGAAATACATCATGGAATATCTCATTGGTATAGTTTGAATAAACGAGAATACATCATAGTATCATACATATATACAATGTGAAAATCATATACATCTCATGCAATATCAGAAATAAAAAATAAAGAAAAAATGGTGAAAAGAATTGTTAATTAATTAATTAGAATGAAATATAGAGGAAAATTAAAAATGAAAAATAATGAAAATAAGAAAATCTACTAAAAATAGAAAATGAAAGAGAAAGAAAAAATAGAATAGAAGAAAGAATAAAAAGAATAATAAATACATAAACAAAGGAAATAAATATGTAGGATAAAAGATAAAATAAAAAAGCAAAGATAAAGAAAATAAAAATATAATAAAATATCATTGAGAACATAAAATAATAAAAAGAAATAGAAAACAAACAAAAAAGAAAGAAAGAAAAGAAAGGGTCATACCTACCTGTTGACATGGGACGGGTAGGCTCGAGCGTCATTCCGGGCATTACTTTTTTCTGAGGGGAATTCCGGGGATTACTGGTCGGACGTCCGAGCTCGCAGAATGTCGCGTGCGGGAATAGATGGGCCAACACCGCGCACAGGAATAGATGGGCCGCACGCTGGCGCTGTATCCGAAGATTCGCGGACTGGCGGGGGGTCGGCGCGCGTCTGCTGTCCGACCTGGTCGGCAGCGAAGGTTTCCGCCAATCTTTGGCCCCGTCCAAGAAAAGATTCAACATAACCCAATTTTGGCCCGTCCAGCGCGCACAACACCTCAGTTAATGGCTGATGGTGGGCTTAAGCTGCAGGGATGTTAGCCCAGAGAAAACTAACGGCCCAAGTCTGTCTCTAAATGTTCGCTTTTGCTACACACCTAGATATACATTACATCTAGATATAAAAAGTGGCTCCATCTTAGGTGAGAAGTCCTACAAAATAGGACCATATATTATAAACAATTACTATATAGATCAAGTCAGTCACCCGAATATGCTTCAAACTTTTTTACATCGCGTAAAACAATACCCATGTTTATGTTTAAAATCTGCAACTATTCAGACCTGACAGTACAAACCATGGAATAATAATGTGAGACAAACCTGTAGCTAAATCATATATTATTCACCGACGCACTTTAAGGCTTTAACTATTAGTCCTCCGTAATTTTAGAATGATCCATCGTATGTATTTTCATCATTAACCCTAAATCACTCCATAGTTCTTGTAGCAATGTACGAGATATTCCACCAGTAAGATAGACTCTATACTAGGATTTTGTTTTATATGAGGTATAGATTTTATGATTAATTTAGATATTTATTTTTATATTTAGATTAAACTAGATATTATTTATATCTAGATTAAACTAAGATACTATTTAACTGCTCGGTAAGCGAGATTTCAAAATTTCAATTCCATTGAGGGCTCGTTTGGTTGGGGGGAATTGGTGGGAGGGACTGGGAGTTAGAGAGGAGGAGACTTAAATATTTATTTCGTGGGTCAGGGAGTTGAGATGTAGAACTCCCATCGATCTCTTCCCACGGGTACTCTGGTATTTCATCGGTGTGAAAGGGAGTTCGACGCACAAAGACAAAAATACCCTGCGATTCCTCACATCTGTTGCGAGTGAGCGCGAAGAGGAACGACAGCGCGCCAAAAGATTAGCAGCTCAGGCCAAAAATCTCTCATCGTGCGCGCGGGCATACGGTCGGAAGGCGGTGGCAGGCCGTCTCTGTTTCGCGGGGAGCGGAGCAGACGAGACGACGATTGTGGGGGAACAGGGTCTTGTGGGTTGCAGCTTTGGTCTGGTTCTTTCTTATGCTGCAGCTTATCTCCTCTCCGTTATCTGCTTATTTCCTCAGATTGGAACTTGACCATTTGTCTTTTGTTAGCAGATCATCGCTGCGCACACGTCTTGAAGAAATCCAGAGCAAAAGCTGCAGGTGCAGATCTGCTCATGTTCTTTTCGTTTCTTTTATCTAAATGGATTATTTTATTTAATTTACACCTTTCTAGACTTATCTCCTTAAGAACGGATTGTTTATTTGTATTGGTCTGCTTCCATCTGTGATATTGGTCAATGTTTTTATCTGCTATGATGCACACGGTTAAAATTTGTTTTCTCGGTTCTTGTACAAAGTCATCTTCTTATCAGTATAAAATTTATTTTAGTATTACATGATTCCTTTCATTTATTATATCTTTTAATTTATCAATTACACATGTGTTATTCAATAAGTACTGGGTTTATTTAATTTTAATAGCTGATACACAGAGAATGGACGGTGATTTCATCACGGTTAAAATTCATCATGGGGGTTCATTTTCAGAAGAAGGCCCACTTTCTTATGATGGTGACCAAGTGAGCATTTTTAGAAATATTGAATGTGAGAGAACATCATTTTTTTGACATAGTAGATATGGGCAAAGAAGTAGGGTTTCAGAATGGAGATGGATTTTTTTTATAGAATTCCCGGCTTTGACCTTGAAAATGGTCTTGATTATATTCATGATGACCAATCTGTTGCAACAATGTTGACTTACGCAAAGAGAAGTGGCTCCATTGAGCTATACATGAAACCTCATAGTGCGAAGGATGGTCCTGCAAATCCAAGTATCGGTCTAGCTAGTCGACGTAAACCTGAACAGGAGGTATAACACTAGCCTTCTTGGTATGCATTTTTATTTCCTGGGTGCATATGTGTGATCCCTGTTGTTGAGATCTGACTGCTTGCTTTGTGTCCCATTGTTTGTACATATATGCGCATGGCGGCATGGGTAGATGTACTCAAATTTTTCTGTATAAAACACTAATCCAAATCAAATTGCACTCTATTTTGTTCACAGCCATGGCACGCCGACCAAACAACCAAGCATATCATTATCCTGTGGGAGACAATGAGACAACGTAGAGTGAAGATATTGATAATGTTATATGTGCTCCTGCAAATATGGATACTGTTAATTAGGAGGCGTCGATATAGGATGGTACAAGTTAGGCAACCCTTCTTGGTATGACCCAGTTCTACGGTCCCAAAATTTGAGTAATATTGACCAGCTACGAATGGATAGGGGCTGCTTTAGAGTCCTGTGTTCTCTAGTGCGGGAATTAGGTGGGTAACGAGATACTAGGAATATGAAAGTGGAAGAAATGGTGGCTACTCTTCAACTGAGCATTTGAGTGTATTGCCCTACCACAAAGTTCTCACTAATAATACTTTTGAACAGATAGCAATAGGTTTTATTTTCTTTTGTACAAGAATCTAACGTATTATAAGGGTGATACGACTCGAATGTGGCACTAACTACAATAGATAACTCCTAATGTCGGTCCAAGAACGCCTCATGTATTGTTATGCAACTTAACATATAAAAATAAGGCAATTAGCTTATCACTCTGTCCAAGATTGGTCTTGCCTCCACCTGCCTTCCTGCACGAGTCGACTGGTCGTACACCGTGTCTTCATCGTCGGAGGACTCGATGTCGGCGTAGTCAGCTTCGGTCCACTGTACCCTCAGCCTGCAACGTGTCGCACGCTGGTACCAAGCTTGGTACCGTCTGAACTCACGGTTTGTGTGCGGCTTGTTGTTGTCATCCACGTTGTCGTGCATCCCCTCCCATTCCTCAACGAAGGACTGGTGGTGCCTCTCCCAGTCAAAAATCTTCTTGTTCCTCTGACGATCCAACCTGCACGTATGTCATCGTTACTTGAATCCATGTACATGTCACCATATTAATAGAAATGGACCATCATCATGAGACATTTAAAATATCAAAACACTTACTTGTGTAAGTCAACGCCAGTCGAGAATAGAGCCGTAGGCCAAAGCTGTCTCACTCCAAATTGGCGTGCAACCCTATCTGACAGGTGGAACTCGACAACAGAGAAGCAGATTAGAGGGCACCTCATCCTATAGAAGTCGTCGTTGGCCCCACAAACGTTGCTCAGCTGAAAAGGAAGTGTGTCATCTCTACCGTACGGCTCCCACTCCACCTGCAACATGTGCAAACAAGATGTTAGATAGTATACTAATCCTTTTCAAACCAGCATGGGAAATAAAATTTACTTACACTAGACGCCGTCAGCGTGTCTAGCTCGTTGGTGAACTCAATGTACGTCCGCTCTAACCTCGCGCCTCGTGTACGAAACCCTAACCTGGTCCCAAAGGTACTCCCACGTCGGCTGCCGTCTTGGAGGCTGACCTTGGAACCACTCACGACGAGCTAGAACCTCAGGACGGCCAACTGAAAGACGAGCCCACATCCACATCTATAACAGGTACACGCATCCACCAAGTGACGGGTTGGACGAAGACCGACGACACCCCTCGCAAGAGGCTCGATAGATCGCCGATCGACAACCCATCAGTTGTCGGACGGACAGTAGGGGCCTGGCCGGGCCCAGGTGCGCCGCGCCGGCGGTGGTATGATAGTGCCACGGGAGGCCCGTCGTTGTCCGTGCCGCAGGACGCTGCCGCTGGATCCGGGCACCACGATCCGGGCGGCAATTACCGGCATGAAAGCAAATCCCAGCTTCCTCTAGGCCGGGTAGGCGCAGGCACGCCGCTGCCTGCTGATAAGCGCCTTATTCGTTTGGACTTATTTGTCTGATAAGATATGGCTGCAAGTACTCTTGGCTGATTTGTCGTGAGAGAAAAATATTATTCGTGACAAAAAAAAATACGGCTTATAAACCAAACAAGCTCAAACAAACACGACGAAGATGATCCTCCCCTGGCCCTCCCTCCTCACCACCTCAACAGGTCCATCCCACGCGCCGCTCCCGCGCGGTGCAGTGGACGACCACAACAGCGACCTGGCTCAGGCGGCCCCGAGCGTTGAGGAGGGAACCACCGCACCAGCACACTCCACCAGGGAACTTCCATGCATGGGCTCACCTCACCACCCGCCGCAGATCGCAGAACCGAAAAGGCGCGGGCCTGGCCGGCCGGCCCCCTGCTGCGTCCTCCACCGGCACCAACTAGCTTTTTGTGGTGCCGGTGCCTGTCAGCCAGTGCCCTGCCGCTCGGTCGTCCTCGCCTGCCTCGGCAGCGCGAGACACCCCAGGACGACGGCCCTGTTTCCGGAACGATCCGCAGTGCGGGCACGCGGCAAGAGAACGAGCGATGCCGCCGCGTGCGTGGTGTCGCGGTTGTTTGCCCGATCGGCCGGCGAGACGAGGCCGAGAGGGCTGGCGGGCGAGCACTGGAGTCGAACCGCTGTCGGATCTAGTCCCCCGCGCCAGCTGCCGCGCGTGGCCCGCTGCGCTCGGCACGCGACATGGCCAGGGCCCAGGCCTGTAGACGGGCCCCGCTTTTGAATGATTGAACTGGCCGGAGCTAGCCCCCTCGAGCCCACGTGTACGTAGAACTTGCGAGCAACAAGCGCACATGGTCTTCATCAACTTTTGCAAAAGTATGTTTTCCTCTCTGAACTCTAAAACAGGATAAAACACCTCCCTAAAATTTTAAAATCATTCGTTTTTGACCGTTTATAAGTGGTTTTTAAAGACGGTTTTATCTTTTTATTTTTATTTATTTCAGCTGAATTTTGAAAAATCATAGTAAATTATAGAAAAATTATAAAATAGAAAATTCAATTTTATTGGACTTCACATGAGTAGATCTACACAGTGAATATATAATATGGTATGCTTTAGTATAAATTTTTTGTTGTAGCTTTATATCTATGCTTTTTTGTAATTGATTCATAGCTGTAGTTTCTATGGTCCAATTGTGGCAAAATTTTTATGGTGAACTAATTATTGTATGCTTGAACTGTAGTAAAAATTTGCTACTCATTAGATCATATATAACTTAGTTATAGATTTATAAATACTTTTTAACAAGCATACACATAAATAAATCTATAACTAAGTTACACATGATCCAATGAGTGTGATATTTTTACTATAGCTCAAGCATAAAATAATTAACCCACATAAAAATTTCACCGCAATTGAACCACCAAAACTACAGCTATGAATTAATTATAGAAAAGCATAGATCTAAAGCTACAACAAAACATTTGTACTAAAGCATATCATATTATATGTTCACTGTGTAGAACTACTCATGTGAAGTCCAACAAAATTAAATTTTCTATTTTATGATTTTTTGTGATTTACTATGATTTTTCAAAGATTCAGCAAAAATAAATAAAAAAGAAAAAAAACAAAAACTGTTTTTGAAAACCGCTTATAACCGATCAAGGAGGTAAAATAAATGGTTTTAAAAGTTAAGAAAGTTGGTTTACCTGGTTTTAAAGCTCAGGGAAGAAAAACACTTTCGTAAAAGTTGAAGCGGTAACGTGGACTTTTTAGCACTGCGGTCGAACGGCCCGATGTTCATTGGGCCCCAGGTTGTGTGCCCATGTAGCCCAATTGTTGATGGTCGCGTCAACTTCAGAAACTGTCACTCCGAGTCGCGAGATTGCAGAGGCATCTTCCCACACGGACACGGCTACTCGTGAAGTGATTCGTCGAGGCAGGCATGGCAGATGCTTCGCGTACGAGTACTTGCTATAACATTACAACCGGAGCAATGCAACTACCAGTACGAAAGGTTATATTACACATTTGACTGACCCCTAGCATATGCATCAAAGCAAATCTTTATAAATGATGGAAATATAAATAAATAAAAAGTATTCTAGCCTCTACATCTCCGATGCATATGGCCATTCGTAATTACTATATATAAAAATATCACCTGAAATGTCTCAATGGACAGACAGACAGAGTACATGGCAGTCGTTTTGGTTCCACAAAATGGGACAGCTATAGCATTCCTGTCTGCGCATTCATCTGAACCTGCAGTTCCTAGGAAATTGAGTTATCTGAATACGAATACAATCACCTGCATCAATGCATGGCCTGTCTGCCGAGCACATCACATGCCTTGCCTCGTACAGTTGCAACGCCGTGTTCGGCTGCTCTAATAAGTCGGCTTATGGTACAGTGTTTTTCTCTTCCAACAAATCGATCGTACAAATCAGCCCAAGCTACACGAAGGAAGTGGATCCAACTTGCTAACCACCGAGATTCCAATAAATACATGATACAGTCCAAGCTCTTTTAATTAAAAAGAAACTTTATGGCCCTGTTCGGCTTACCCATATTCGGCTTGTTCAGCTTCTTTTTTCAGTCGAAACAGTATTTTTGTCTCACAACAATTCAGCCGGAACAGTGTTTTTCAGCCAGTTCCAACCAAGTTTCAGACCAGCGAACGGGGCCATAGACGAATATGTTCTTGTATGCGAAAATGAATCTGAACTACTGAATGGCAGCGGGTAGCGGCATTCCTCGAGCGTTTAAGGAGTCACCGGTTCGCGGCCTCGAGAAGTCAAAAATTCATCAGCATCAACATGTGTAATTTTGGCCCTGCCATAGTGTCATTGCGTATCATTATTGCTCCTGTCCAGTTTCAGAACACCGGCGAATGCCCTGTGCCGACCAGCGACGGAAGACAGCCCGAGCAATCACGGCCCAAGTTGGAATTTGCTCGGCCGCTCACGTAGGCAGGCCGCAAGCAGTATAGGATACGTCTCTCTCTCTCTCTCTCTCTCTCTCTCTCTGCTTGCTACTTTGCTACTGTTTATTTTTTTTCTGTTACTTTTCTCTTTTGTTTTGTGACTATAGGAATTCGATAGGAATTGAGTTGTTGTTATGGTAAGTTAACACGGTTCGTTATTAAACCGTGGATTTGATTCACCAAATCCATCATTATTGTATACTCTTTGATAGATATAGCGCAACCCAAACCAATCCCTAATCTTTATTTTACAATTTTAAAAGTTCTTAATAGGCCCCTTTGATATTTTGGGCTCATCCACGTCCACCGCCGATATCCAACCATGCAGTAGAATCCAAAATGCTGACATCAACGTTTGTTGAATGCTTTTAAAAGTTTTAAAAAGTGATAGTGTCCAAATTAAGTATCTAAATTAAATTCTGATTACACCATTGTATTTCTGGTAATAAATCCTTCAAAACAACACCCCACATGATTATATTTAAATAATATTTATCTCCAAAAGATAGAACATTTTTCTTTTATAGATTAGAAGCGATGTTCTAGGTTAAGAAAATAATGTTCCGCCTTCCCAAGACAAATGTTCGAGGTCCAGAAGAACTGTATTCTGGATTTATGAGAATAAAATTTTGAGTGCATACAAATGGTATTATATTATTAATGAAAAAATTACAAATGATATAAAATATATAAGAAGAAAATAGAGAACATTCATTCACAGAAATACTCGTAAGTCTAAGACGTCAATTCCCTATCACTACACCATATAAGTGTTTTGCGTTAAATATATATATTTTCATTATTGAACCACGTCCAACCATTTTAATCCAAAAAATATATGACACCGATATTACTTGAACCTAAAATATATCACATATCTCATAAGTAACATGTGAATACTTAAATATAATTATGGAACATTAAACTTATATTATGTGAACATCCAAAAATATGTCGTAGAACATCATATGTATACTACACGAACATCATAAGTATCTTATAAAAATATAGGAATTAAAAGAGTAGGAAAAGGGATAAGACAAACGAAAGACTGAAAGGTCATGTAACCTTGGAAATAAATGAAAATACAAAAGAAATAATAGATAAAAATAAAACATTACGTGGATATTACTTGAATAGCCTAAAACATAACACAAAATATCTCACAGATATCATGTCAATACTCAAAGATAATATTGAAACATCTCACTTATACTACATGAACATCCGTAAACATATCGTAGAACATCACATGTATAGTACACGAACATCATATGTTTCTTATAAAAATATAGTACATAAAAGAGCCTTGTAATAGAAAAAAGAACAAAAAATCAATTAAAATTAGTCAATTGCAGTTAAATAAATAAGAAGAAAAAAGGAAATAAAATGATAAAGTAAATGAAAAGAACAAAAATTCATAAGAGTATTGAAAGAAAAAAGAAATAGAAAAAATCAAACAAAAGAAAAGGAATAAAGATCACATAACAGTGAAAAGGCTGCAACGAACTCGACTCGCATCTTTCGTTGTTCCTTATGTTCCTACTTGCATAAGAACAACTAGCGCAGAAGGGACCCAACATGCCGCTAGCGCACTCCACACGACAACTAAACAACAAAATAAACATGAAAGACAAAATAATATAGAAAAATAATGAATTGGAATTAGAAGAAGAAATACCATAGGTCTAATCAACAAAACAACCAAACATTAGGGAAACACAAAAGTAATAAAATGGAAATACCACGTAATAGAGAAAAGTAAAAAACATCACTTGAATATCGATGGAACAACCTAGAATATATAAAAAATCATAGGCACTATGTGAATAACTAAAGGATATATCGTACATCTCATTATACTACGTGGAACATCTTCGAGTACATCACAAAGCATCTAGAAATACATCATGGAATATCTCATTGGTATAGTTTGAATAAACGAGAATACATCATAGTATCATACATATATACAATGTGAAAATCATATACATCTCATGCAATATCAGGAATAAAAAATAAAGAAAAAATGGTGAAAAGAATTGTTAATTAATTAATTAGAATGAAATATAGAGGAAAATTAAAAATGTAAAAATAATGAAAATAATAAAATCTACTAAAAATAGAAAATGAAAGAGAAAGAAAAAATAGAATAGAAGAAAGAATAAAAAAGAATAATAAATACATAAACAAAGGAAATAAATATGTAGGATAAAAGATAAAATAAAAAAGCAAAGATAAAGAAAATAAAAATATAATAAAATATCATTGAGAACATAAAATAATAAAAAGAAATAGAAAACAAACAAAAAAGAAAGAAAGAAAAGAAAGGGTCATACCTACCTGTTGACATGGGACGGGTAGGCTCGAGCGTCATTCCGGGCATTACTTTTTTTCTGAGGGGAATTCCGGGGATTACTGGTCGGACGTCCGAGCTCGCAGAATGTCGCGTGCGGGAATAGATGGGCCAACACCGCGCACAGGAATAGATGGGCCGCACGCTGGCGCTGTATCCGAAGATTCGCGGACTGGCGGGGGGTCGGCGCGCGTCTGCTGTCCGACCTGGTCGGCAGCGAAGGTTTCCGCCAATCTTTGGCCCCGTCCAAGAAAAGATTCAACATAACCCAATTTTGGCCCGTCCAGCGCGCACACACCTCAGTTAATGGCTGATGGTGGGCTTAAGCTGCAGGGATGTTAGCCCAGAGAAAACTAACGGCCCAAGTCTGTCTCTAAATGTTCGCTTTTGCTGCACACCTATATACTAGATATAAAAAGTGGCTCCATCTCGGGTGCTTCGGCTCCTCCGGAGAAGCGGCGGAGTCCTACAAAATAGGACCATATATTATAAACAATTACTATATAGATCAAGTCAGTCACCCGAATATGCTTCAAACTTTTTTACATCGCGTAAAACAATACCCATGTTTATGTTTAAAATCTGCAACTATTCAGACCTGACAGTACAAACCATGGAATAATAATGTGAGACAAACCTGTAGCTAAATCATATATTATTCACCGACGCACTTTAAGGCTTTAACTATTAGTCCTCCGTAATTTTAGAATGATCCATCGTATGTATTTTCATCATTAACCCTAAATCACTCCATAGTTCTTGTAGCAATGTACGAGATATTCCACCAGTAAGATAGACTCTATAGTAGGATTTTGTTTTATATGAGGTATAGATTTTATGATTAATTTAGATATTTATTTTTATATTTAGATTAAACTAGATATTATTTATATCTAGATTAAACTAAGATACTATTTAACTGTTCGGTAAGCGAGATTTCAAAATTTCAATTCCATTGAGGGCTCGTTTGGTTGGGGGGAATTGGTGGGAGGGACTGGGAGTTAGAGAGGAGGAGACTTAAATATTTATTTCGTGGGTCAGGGAGTTGAGATGTAGAACTCCCATCGATCTCTTCCCACGGGTACTCTGGTATTTCATCGGTGTGGAAGGGAGTTCGACGCACAAAGACAAAAATACCCTGCGATTCCTCACATCTGTTGCGAGTGAGCGCGAAGAGGAACGACAGCGCGCCAAAAGATTAGCAGCTCGGGCCAAAAATCTCTCATCGTGCGCGCGGGCATACGGTCGGAAGGCGGTGGCAGGCCGTCTTTGTTTCGCGAGGAGCGGAGCAGACGAGACGACGATTATGGGGGAATAGGGTCTTGTGGGTTGCAGCTTTGGTCTGGTTCTTTCTTATGCTGCAGCTTATCTCCTCTCCGTTACTCCCTCCGTCCCAAAATAATTACAACTCTAAAGGTTGAAATTTGTCCCACAAAAAATGATACTTGGACTCATCTGCCACAAAAGACAAAGAAGTGTCTGGATGGGAAAAAGTCTACTTAACCCCCCACCTTTCATATTTGGTGTACTTCACTCTCCAACTATGAAACTGTATGTTTTACCCCCTGAACTTTCTAAAACCGGCTATTTTACCCCTCGGACGGTTTTCAGCGGTGGTTTGCTACAGTGACAGCGTGTCTGCTACAGTAACGGCGGTTGCTGCAGTGGTTGCGGGTTTGGATTTTCTTTTTTTTTATTTTCGGTGAATCTTTGAAAAATCATAGTAAATCATAGAAAAATCATAAAATAAAAAATCTAATTTTGTTGGACTCCACATGAGTAGATCTACATAGTGAATATATAATACGGTATGCTTTAGTATAATTTTTTTTTGTAGCTTTAGATTAATTGGAAAATCCAATTTTGTCTGTAATTAATTAGAATTTATCTATAACTAAATTATACATAGTCCAATGAGTACGAAACTTTTACTATAGTTCAAGCATACAATAATTAGCGTACCATAAAAATTTCACCATAATTGAACCATAGAAGCTGCAGCTATGAATTATTCCAATTAATTACAGACAAAATTAGATTTTCCAATTAATCTACGGCTACAGTAAAAATTTTGTACTAAAGCATACCGTATTATATATTCACTATGTAGATCTACTCATGTGGAGTCCAACAAAATTAGATTTTTTATTTTATGATTTTTCTATGATTCACTGTGATTTTTCAAAGATTCACAAAAAGTCAAACACACCATCACTGTAGCAACCCAACGCTACTGTAGCAGACCCTCTGTTACTGTATCAAAACCGCCGCTGAAAACCGCCCAGAGGTAAAATAGACGGTTTTAGAAAGTTCAGGGGGTAAAACAGACGGTTTTATAATGAGGGTGAAATAGACCAAGTATGAAAGGTGGGGGTTAAGTAGACTTTTTCCTGTCTGGATACTTCTATTCATACATGCACACAAAAAAAATAAAATAGTCATAAAAGACAAGGGGTATTTTTATAATTTCACATATAACATTGGTTTGTGTGCCCCATCTTAAAATTGTATTTATTTTGGGATGGAGGGAGTATCCGCTTATTTCCTCATATTGGAACTTGACCATTTGTCTTTTTGTTAGTAGATCATCGCTGCGCACACGTCTTGAAGAAATCCAGAGCAAAAGCTGCAGGTGCAGATCTGCTCATGTTCTTTTCGTTTCTTTTATCTAAATGGATTATTTTATTTAATTTACACCTTTCTAGACTTATCTCCTTAAGAACGGATTGTTTATTTGTATTGGTCTGCTTCCATCTGTGATATTGGTCAATGTTTTTATCTGCTATGATGCACACGGTTAAAATTTGTTTTCTCGGTTCTTGTACAAAGTCATCTTCTTATCAGTATAAAATTTATCTTAGTATTACATGATTCCTTTCATTTATTATATCTTTTAATTTATCAATTACACATGTGTTATTCAATAAGTACTGGGTTTATTTAATTTTAATAGCTGATGCACAGAGAATGGGCGGTGATTTCATCATGGGGGTTCATTTTCAGAAGAAGGCCCACTTTCTTATGATGGTGGCCAAGTGAGCATTTTTAGAAAAAATTGAATGTGAGAGAACATCATTTTTTGACATAGTAGATATGGGCAAAGAAGTAGGGTTTCAGAATGGAGATGGATTTTTTTTTATAGAATTCCCGGCTTTGACCTTGAAAATGGTCTTGATTATATTCATGATGACCAATCTGTTGCAACAATGCTGAGTTATGCAAAGAGAAGTGGCTCCATTGAGCTATACATGAAACCTTAGTGCGAAGGATGGTCCTGCAAATCCAAGTATCGGTCCAGCTAGGCAGCTAGTCGACGTAAACCTGAACAGGAGGTATAACACTAGCCTTCTTGGTATGCATTTTTATTTCCTGGGTGCATATGTGTGATCCCTGTTGTTGAGATCTGACTGCTTGCTTTGTGTCCCATTGTTTGTACATATATGCGCATGGCGGCATGGGTAGATGTACTCAAATTTTTCTGTATAAAACACTAATCCAAATCAAATTGCACTCTATTTTTGTTCACAGCCATGGCACGCCGACCAAACAACCAGCATATCATTATCCTGTGGGAGACAATGAGACAACGTAGAGTGAAGATATTGATAATGTTATATGTGCTCCTGCAAATATGGATACTGTTAATTAGGAGGCGTCGATATAGGATGGTACAAGTTAGGCAACCTTCTTGGTATGACCCAGTTCTACGGTCCCAAAATTTGAGTAATATTGACCAGCTACGAATGGATAGGGGCTGCTTTAGAGTCCTGTGTTCTCTAGTGCGGGAATTAGGTGGGTAACGAGATACTAGGAATATGAAAGTGGAAGAAATGGTGGCTATTTTTTAAAACATTCTTGGCCACGACCAAAAAGACAGAGTTATACATAAGGAATTCCAGCGGTCAATTGAGACAGTATCTCGAAGTTTTCATAAAGTTTTGACATCAGTACTAAAACTATGGGGGGTTTTGCTCAAGAAGCCTCAACCAATTCCTGCTGAAAGCATCTAGACCCCTAGTTGAGTTTCGGTAATTAATAATAATACGTGATTACTGTGACTAACGTGTGTTTTGCAGAGTCAATTAAGTTAGGTCACGGTAATGGAGATCGATTGGGCTATCATGTTGGTCATGTCCCTACGATGGAAATCGTTTCGGTTTTCAAAGGATAGGACGACAAGGTTAAGAATAAACTAGTTCTAAGTGTCGTTTGGTATTCAGGAGACACTTATAGTAGTTTATGACTTTATTTTTTCTTTGGCCGTACTATTAAGGGGTATGGACGGGATAGCTTGACCTAGGTGAATCTAGTGAGTTAGATGTGGTGAACACTTGCTAAATCTAGCACTAGGTAGCTCTAAAAAACCCTTAGATTCATTGGAGCAAACTTCATTCATGTATGATTGAGAGTTGGAAGTGAATGGAGGGTCAAATACTGACCGGACGCTGGCGCAGAGTCCAGTCAGTTCATTTGATCAAGGTGATTTCGTCTAGTGCGACCGGATGCTGAAAGGTGAGCGACCGGGCGCTAGGGTGTCAGCGTCCGATCGACTCCAGTAAGGTTCTAGAGAGGGAAAATCGTGACCGGACGCATCCAGGTCAGTGCTGATCGGACGCTGTCTAGCGTCCGGTCACAACTTAAACACTAGAGTTCGGGGAGAACTGACCGGAGCGTCCGGTCACTCCGCAGAGGCACATAACGGTTCATTTTAAACATAAATGTATAAATACTTCCTCCATTCATGTGAGGAGATACTTTTGCTCATTCCAACAGCTGAGAAACACCCTTGAGAGTGTCAAGAAGAGCAAGATCCTAGTAAGGTGATTGAGATTTAAGAATCTCAAAGAGAGCCCTCATTAGTGAAAGCAAGAGTAGCAAAGTGTGTATCCACCCTTCTCATTAGGCTTGTCAGTGGTCAAGTGAGAGTTCGTGCTTGTTACTCTTGGTGATCGCCATCACCTAGATGGCTTGGTGGTGATTGGAAGCATGGTGATCATCCGGCGGAGCTTGTGGATGACCCAACTCAAGTTGTGAGCAGGTTGTGGGTGATTCACCGCGACGGAGTGTCAAAGAATTAACCCATAGAGAACACTTGATCCTTTCGTGGATCAAGGGAGAGCTACACCTTTGCGTGGGTGTTCCAACGAGGACTAGTAGGGAGTGTCGACTCTCCGAATACATTGACAAAACATCATCGCGTTCCTCCTTCTCTCTTTACTTTGAGCATTTACTTTGAGTAATTCAATTCTTATCATTTACATTCATAGAATTACCATATTAGAGTATGATTGGAACATAGGTTGCTAAACTTTTATGCGGTAGATCAATAGAAACACTTTCTAGGCATAAATTGTTAATTGGGCTAACCTATAGGGTTTAATTATTGCAAAGAATTTTAGAATTAGCCCAATTCATCCCTCTCTTGGGCATCTTGATCCTTTCAATTGGTATCGGAGTCCTCGTGCTCACAGTTTTTAGACTTAACTGTCTAGAGAAAGATGTCTCACGGGGATGGTCCTCCTTCTATCTTTGAGGAGGATGATTTTTCTTATTGGAAAATCCGCATGGAGGCGTATTTAGAAGCTCTAGATATTGGAATACTTAGAGCCACCTCATAAGGTTTCCCAAAACCTCGGGATGCTACACACCTACAAGGCGATGAGGTGAATTACGAGAAATGGAATGCAAAGGTTCAAAACACCATCTTTAGAGCCCTTTGCAAAGATGTGTTTAACCGGGTGAGGAACCACAAAGACGCCCATGCACTATGGTCAGATATTTGTGCGCTCCATGAGGGAACAAAGAGCGAGCATGAGGAACGCTATCATCTTGTCATGAAAAAGCTAAATTCATTTGAAATGCTTCCTATAGAGAGTGCTAATGAAATGTACTCATGCTTGAATATTCTTGTAGAGAAAGTCAATGGACTTGGACTTACTCAAATGCAACCATCCGATGCTGTAAGAAAGATCTTGAGTGTCCTCCCCATTGATAAATATGGGCATATTGTGACCGTGCTTCATCAAGGTGATCTTTCCACCGCTACACCGACATAAATCTTGGAAAAGATCAATGCTCATGAGATGTATGTACACATCACACCACAAGATGGCTCATTCTCTACTAAGAAGAAAGACAAGGACTTAGCATTCAAAGCTAGCCAAGAGAAAGGCAAAGCAAGGCTTGAGTATGAGAGCTCAAATGATGATAAAATTGATGATGCAAGTCTTGCTTTCATGGTGAGAAGAACCGTCAAGATGCTAAAGAAGCTTAACAAGAGTGGCATCAAGTTCGATAGCAAGAAAAATAAGTTCTTCACTAGCTCTAGAAGAAAGCCAATCTCGGAGATGGATTGCTACAATTGTGGAGAACTTAGTCATCTAGCATATTAATGCACAAAGCCCAAGAAAGACTAGTACAAGAACGAGTACAAGGGCAAGAAGGATGACTCAAGTAATGAAGAAGAAGATGAGAAGAAGAAAAACAAGTCATACAAGAAGAAGGATGGTAAGAAGAAGGAATTCCACAAGAAGAAGAAAAGTGGGAAGGCATACATCATCGGTGATTAGCTCACGGACTATTGATTCATCAAGTTGTTCATCTAATGATGATAGTAATAATGAGAAGGTGGTCACCATTGTGATTGACTCTTCATCATCTTCACCAACACCACCGCTATCATCCTCTATACACCTATGCCTTATGGCCTAAGGGTGAACGAAAGATATCAAATGATGATGATAGTAGTAGTGATGATCGTGCTAACAATGATGACTGTGATAGTGATAGTGATGATGATGAATTTGAATCACCTTCATATGATAAACTTATCAAATTGCTAAACAAATATACTAGGATCATTAGAAAGACTAGAGCTAAGAATGACAAGCTAGAAGCTAAGAATGATTCTCTTTTAGCTAAATGTGATATAGCCTGAAAAGACTATTGTTGAGCTTAGAGAAGCAAATGATGCTATATCATCCAAACTCAAGGAGCTCAAATCTTCTAAGAAAGAGCTTAAAGAAAAACATGATAAACTTGAGAGGATACATAACGAGCTCATCACTAGCCATAATTTGCTAAAAGAAGAATATACTACTCTTAAGATTAATCATGATAATCTTGTTATTGCTCAATAATATTTATCCAATGAGCCACATAATGCTACTAATGATGTTGTTAAGATTGATATAGCTACATCATGTGATGATTTGATCATTGAGAGTATTGAGCAAAGTTCTAGTAGCAAGGACAAGCAAGTGGTTGAGACCGATAATTATGATGAGTATGTCAAGCTCAAGAATGACAATAAAAAGCTAAAGAAAGATCTTGAAGAGCTCAAAACCACCAACACTATAGTGCTAGAAACTCTTAATCATGATGGTGACTTAATTCCTGAGAATGAGAAGCTCAAAGAAGAGAACAAAAACTCAAGGAAGAGAAAAACAATGATGCACTCAAGAAAGAGAACAAGAAGCTCAAGTTAGAGAAAGAGCATCTCAAGATTGAATTGAGTAAGTTCACAAGAGGCAAGCATCTTCAAAGTGAGCTACTAATGAACACCTATCATAAAGATAGATAGAAGTGGCATTGGGTACTTGGCAAACCAAGAGAAGAAGGCTCAAGCTCAATAACAACACAAGTCAAAGACAAATCCAACGAGATATTTTGAATGTGGACAAGAAGGCTACTTTGTCCATAAGTGCCAAACTCCATCACCACAACCCTTGCCCAAGCATGCTAGATCTTTTGCTTTCAATTTTCATTACATGCTTAGAAAGGATTCTAGTGGAAAGATGAAAGTCATATTCTTAGGACCTCCTAACAAGAATAGGCCTAAAAAAATTTGGGTAGCAAAGTCACTTATTGAGAAGGTGAAGGGCCCTCAACAAGTTTGGGTTTTTAAAGCTTGATCTCTTGTGTGTAGGTGAACTACAAGACCGGTGGAAGTCATTAGGTAATTGATAGTGGTTGCACTCAACATATGATCGGTGATCCTCGTATGTTTCCCTCACTAGATAAAGAAGTAGATGGACAAGAAAGAATCACATTTGAAGATAATTCAAAAGGCAAAGTTAAAGGATTAGGCAAAGTGGCAATATTAAATGATCATTCAATCTCAAATATGCTATATGTTATTTCATTGAGCTTCAACTTGTTATCCTGTTGGATAATTATATGATCTTGGCTTCTAATGCTTGTTCACCAAGAAGGAAGTTGGTGTATCTAAGAAGGATGATGATCAAGTGATATTCAAAGGATTTAAATACAACAACCTATATTTAGTGGATTTCATCTCTGAATATGCTAACTTAAAGACATACCTATTCATCAAAACAACACTTGGGTGGCTATGGCATAGAAGACTTGCTCATGTTGGAATGAGCTCACTCAAGAAGCTAATGAAGAATGATTTGATGAGAGGGTTGAAGGATGTGAAGTTTGAGAAGGACAAGCTTTATAGTGCATGTCAAGCCAGCAAGCAAGTTGCAAATACTCATGTCAACAAAAGCTTTCACTGACAACCACAAAGAGTGCTAGAACTTCTTCACATGAACTTATTTGGACCAACAACATACAAGAGTTTAGGAGGAAATCTTTATTGTCTTATGATTGTTGATGACTATTCAAGATATACATGGGTATTCTTCCTTCATGACAAATCTGAAGTTGCATCATGCTTCAAGAAGTTTGCTAAGAGAGCACAAAATGAATTTGAAGTGAAGCTCAAGAAGATTAGAAGTGACAACTGGTAAAAAAATTTGACAACACAAACATAGAAGCCTATTGTGATGAAGTTGGGATCAAGCTTGAGGTCTCCTGCAACATATATATCCTCAACAAAATGGTGTAGTTGAGAGAAAGAACCGGATATTAATCACACTAGCAAGAACAATGCTTGATGAGTACAACACTCCCAAAGCTCTATGGGCAGAAGCTATCAACACCGCATGCTATGTATCCTAACCAGCCTGTTCCTTCAAAAGTTTCTTAGGCAAGACACCTTATGAGTTGCTCAATGGGAAGAAGCCGGACATCTCCTTCTTTAGGGTGTTTGGTTGCAAATGCTATATCTACAAGAAGCGGCAACATCTAGGGAAGTTTTAGAGATGTTGTGATATTGGTTTTCTTGTTGGTTACTTATCAAAGTCCAAAGCATATAGAGTATTGAATCATGCCACCAGGCTTGGTTGAAGAAACATATGATATAGGAATTTGATGAATCTAACAGGCTTCTAAGGAGCACATGAGAATCTTGATGATGTAGGTGATGAACCATTGAGGAAGGACCATAAAGAATATTCTAGTTGGAGACATCAAGCCTAATGATGATGAAGATCATGTACAAGTGATCAATCCTTCTTCTTCATCAAGTGCACCACAAGATAGTGAAAAAGATAGGAGAATAGAAAATAAAGATACTTATGTCTCCCATGAGCAAATGGTGATACAAGCATAAGATGTTGATGCTCCATATCCTCCCTCTTAAGTGGTTGATAGAAGAAATTTATCTCTACTACAAGCTCATCCACAAGATCTCATCATAGGGAGTCCATCAAAGGGAGTAATGACTCGATCTCAAAAGCTTACTTCATTTATTGAACATCACTCTTTTGTCTCTTACTTTGAACCTACTAGGGTAGAAGAAGCTCTTCAAGATCCAGATTGGATAAACGCCATGCATGAAGAGTTGAACAACTTCACCCGCAATGAAGTCATAAGGTGCAAGAGTCATTGAAACAAACTGGGTGTTCCACAACAAGCAAGATTATCAAGGCGTTGTTGTGAGGAAACAAGGCAAGACTAGTTCTAAAGGGGTTCTCTCAAGTTGAAGGTTTGGATTTTGGAGAGACCTTTGCACCGGTTGCAAGACTAGAAGCCATCTATATCCTCCTTGTATATGCATCACATCATGAAATGAAACTATATCAAATGGATATGAAAAGTGCATTTTTAAATGGCTTTATTAATGAACTAGTCTATGTTGATCAACCTTTCGGGTTTGAAGACCCTAGATATCCTAATCATGCTTATAGGTTGTCCAAGGCATTATATAGACTTAAGTAAGCCCCTAAGAGCTTGGTATGAGCGCCTTTGGGACTTCCTCATTAAGAAGGGCTTCACCATTGGGAAGGATCGACACCACACTATTTATCAAGAAGCTTGATGGACATATCTTCATTTGTCAAGTGTATATTGATGATATCATCTTTGGATCATCAAATGAAGATTCTTGCAAAGAGTTTGGTAAATTGATGTCGAAGGAGTTCGAGATGTCAATGATTGGAGAGCTTACATTCTTTCTTGGTTTTCAAGTCAAGCAAATGAAGAGAAGGGATTTTTATCTCTTAAGAGAAATATACAAATGATCTTCTCAAGAGATTCAAGATAGATGAATGTAAGCCAATCAAGACACCAATAGCCAATAAATAGACATCTCGACCTAGATGAGAGAGATAACACGGTTGATCAAACTCTCTACTAGCTCTATGATTGGTAGCTTGTTATATTTAACCGCATCTAGGCCTAAAATCATATTTAGTGTGTGTATGTGTGCTAGATTTCAAGCTAATCCTAAGGAAACTCATTTAATTGTCGTTAAAAGAATCCTTAGGTATCTTAAGCACACACCAAGCATTGTCCTTTGGTATCTCAAAGGAGCTATATTTGTATTAGTTGGCTATTCCAATTCGGATTATGCCAGGTTGTAAAGTTGATAGAAAAAGCACATCCGGAGGGTGCCATTTGCTTGGTAGATCACTTGTGTCTTGGTCCTCCAAGAAACAAAATAGTATGGCTTTATCCACCGCCGAAGTGGAATACATTACCATGGGTGCTTGTTGTGCACAAATACTTTATATAAAACAAACTTTGCTAGACTATGCTGTAGTTCTAGAAAAAGTACCTCTGTTGTGCGACAATGAAAGTACTGGTAAAACTTGCAAATAATCTGGTTCAACACTCTCGCACCAAGCACATAGATATCCACCATCACTTTCTTAGAGATCATGTTGCAAAGAATGATATTTCATTAGAAGGTGTAAAGACTAAGGATCAATTAGCGGATATCTTTACTAAACCGCTAGACGAGGCGACTTTTTGTCAATTACGAAATGAGCTCAATGTTCTTGATTTTAGTAACTTCTCTAAAAATGAGTTTGTGTTGTCCCTTGCATTGCATTATAATATACAACATAGTTTACTTTATGGTTATGCACTTAGGGCTTGTCTAACATGGTTAAGATAACCGTCATAAAGCGTGTGAAGAAGCTTAACCTTGGATCAAACTTGACAAGCAACTAGATTTACTTTCAAGTATTGCATTACATATGCATGAATGTTGCTTTGTCGTTTATCTTCAATTACCCTCTTATTGCCTTTTTTAAAAAGAATTATAGCCTAAGGCAAAATATTTGAAAAAATTAAGGGTTTGAGAGAGGTCACTCACATCAGTCTTAAATGGTGTTTATTTGGATCTTATTGAAGTTGGGACTTGATTGGGAACAAGCAGCACGAAGGACTTTGAAGATTTGTTGGAAAAAGAGTGACTAGACGCTGCACCGGACTCTAAAGTCCAGCGTCTGATCAATTCACAGGAGGTGAACCTGCTGCAATAGAGTGACCGGACTCTGCTGTTCAGCATCCAGTCAGATGGTGGTTCGCATCTGATCGAGCGAAGACGATAGAGATAGGTTGGACCAGACTCTGGCTGCGTCTGGTCAGTTGTGATCGGATGCGTCCGGTCGTGATTCCAGGAGTTTTGGACTTCTCTAGAATTGACCAGACTCTGGGTGGCAGCGTTCGGTCATTGCCACCAGAGCATCCGGTTAGTAGAAAATGTTTGGATCGCACACTCTTTCTTCTTTCCTAATCCAATCTGTCGTGTGACCCACATATATGTGACAGAACCTCCTAAATTATAGGACCCACATGCACTTGTCACTATCCAACGACCATTGATAACTATGCATATGTTCCTGGTAACTTAAGAAGTTTGTCGGGTGTCCTCGGGGAACCTCGAATCATCCACGATTTCCGAGCAGGATCACATTACAGAGGCATTGCAGTATTACAACATTTATTCAAATATCTACACTAAAGTAAAAACAGCGAAAGTCTTACAATAACATAATTTACAAAACAGTAGTTTCAAACCTTACAACTATGTTCGATGATTATTACAAAACAAACAGTGGAGTGGCATTATAATATAATACAAAACACACAATGAAACTACCCTGCCCAAGGGCCACATATTTACTTCTCATCGCCATCGCAAGGAACAATCATCATGCAGCACAATCCAAAATAGATCTGCTCATTAGCCTCACCTACAACAAGGGTCAACGAACCCTGAGTACAAAAGTACTCAACAAGACTTAACCGAAATAAAACTGATAGAACTCAGGAATGCCGGCTCATGGGATTCAAGGTATGGCTTTAACAATAATTGAAGTTTTTTTGTGTAAAAGCTCTTTAACAAAATTCTTTACTTCAAAGGTAAAACTTTATAAGTACCACATATGAATCTGCCATGATCCGTAATGAGATCATGAACTTCATATCAATCTCTTTCTCAAACCTTACTCAAGTTCCAGTTATTAAACTACGATAATGAACAGAGAAGTGAGTCTCCACAACCGAGGAGCAACGATGATTTGAACCGATTAAACCCAACTGGGGATTTTAGACCACACGACATATGCAGGTCCCTGACCTACATATACCAACCTACCCTCAGGTCCTCTAAAACAAGAACAGGTCTGCGCCACCCGAGAATATAGTACTCCACCAATCCAGCCCATTGCCACGTTGGTACACGCTATTCTCGCCATCTCTCCACTCCCAGTGCGCGAGTAGCCATTCTTGTAATAGAATCGCCAAGTTAAGGCTTACCGAAGTATGTGGTTAGTACTACAAAGTCTCACCGCATACAGTTCAACAACGGTATGGACCTTAACCGACACAGACAGAAAGTACCCGCTCATAAGACCTCCATGTCTTCTGGCTCACACACATCGAGTTCGTCCGGTCTAGATTTATTACTTCACATGCTCATATCATATGATAACATAAGTAACCAAAGTTCTATTTAAAACTTGCAGATGACAGGTAATTACCCGACTTTGATCTGTCTAAGCATGGCTAAGCATAACTAGACACTTACGACGTAAAACTGGTAACAAGGTATATACGAAAAAATAATGTTGGTAATGCACCAATTAGGCTTTTACTTAACTCGTAATCACTTAATGCAATAAAGAAAAGCAAAAGCGAAATTACTTTGTAAAACACAAGGTAGGGTTGTATGCATCCGGGGCTTGCCTTCGTTGACGGAAAAGTCTGATTCCTAGTGATGTTCCATAAGTATTCGATCTGACCTCAACAGATGGACTAACTTCCTCAGCAACTTGATTAACTACCACATGTTCACCTTTGTTCACTACACGTAGTAACAATGCCATGTTTAACATGATGCAGAATACGAAACATGATGCTTGATGATGGATGCAAAAGTTAACAACTGGAATACAACTCTCCTTCGCGGTACAGTTACAAGTCAAACTAACTAAACCTTTCTAGAATACTAACATCAATTGCCAAAGATCATTACCAACTAATGACCCAAGGACATCACTCAATCAAAAATTCAAACAAAACCTAAATCACTAAAGGTTACTATTTACTTTTATGAAGTAATTAATTAATTAAGAATTATGAAATAAATCAACTTGATCTAATTGACCTCAAAATTTTTGTAATTGTTTATCACATGATAACTAAGTGGCAAAACAATTTTCATAATTTTTGGATAAATAAATAAGCCTAGAAAAATCATGGAAATTCATTTATTAATTAATTGAGCAATTTTCATCACATTTAAAAAGTACTGAAAAACATTTTTCATATTTTTCTTAAATACTATACATCACAGAGAAGTCACACAAAAATTTTCATAATTTTTGGAGCTCTAATAAATCTACACAAAAATAACAAATTACATCACTATTCATTCAAATCTAAAAATAGAAAAATTCCATTTGAACGCTGAGTCACTGACAAACGGACCCCACTTGTCATCTTCAACCTCCTGCGCTGACTCCAACGACACGCGCGCTGACCGGCGATATCTCGCCGACGGCGAGACCAACGGTGACGGCCAAAGCACCAAAACACTCCCCACACTACCCCGCATCAATTGACGGCACAACCTTGAGCAATTACAGTGAGGCACGAGCTTGACATCGACCATGGCGGCCACGACGGCGTGGCTATGCTACACCAGTGAAACAACGGTGGTAACAGTTAAACCAACTGGCCCTAGAAAGACTCAGGAGCTTACCACAAACGCGTTGGAGTCGATGGCCGAACCGAAAGATCAATGGAGATACTGGTCGACGTGCCTAGCAACTCCGGTGACGCAAGCGACGATGACGGTGGTTAACTAGAGACTGCAGTGGACAAAATGGTCAATCAATGAGGCAGCAAGAACCACGGCAACAAGGTGAAGCTGGGGCTATGCAAAGCAGGGACAAATGCGCACCAGAGAGCCACGGTCACGGTGAAGCGTACTCAACAGAGATTTTGTCGGCCGTGAGGAAGAAACGCGACGAGCGATAGTTCCCGGTGAAATCAAGCCACAAGGATTGGTTGGCTGGACGCGCAAGGAACTAGCAGAGCTGGGACATGCTTTGCTACAATGGCGCAGGCACTGGTTCGACGGCAAAAGCTCAACGAAGCTATGGCAACGGTGGTGGTGAAAACAGAGGAAGGGAGCGGGGGCAAACGGCGACGGCCAAGGCTAAATAGCGTGGCTCAGAAGCACAAGGAAGCCACGCAGGAGACTTCTCCATGCCAACGCGAAGCCAAGGACATCCACGTGCATGCCTAGAAGCAAACCAAAGATCGCCGGCAATGTAGCTTAGATGGTGAACACTGTTCACAGAATTTACAGAATTGCCCTTCATTTTCAAATTCAAATTACTCCCAAATTTGTGTAACAACTCAAAAATATCCAAAAATAAAAGTTGTTCAAAATCAAAAGTTCTACAACTTTACTTTTATAACCAACCCCTAATTCGGTCTATATTTTGAAATAAACTTTTGAATTCAAATAGGGACTATTTAACAATTTACGCCTTTTTGAATTACTTCAAATTTTTCATAACAACTTTGAAATCTCCAAAAACAAACTTTGTATAACTTGACAAGCTCTACACTTTTGCTTTTGGGCTCAACCCCAAAATATGCTTAGATTTTGAAATGAGTTTTTAGTGTAGGATTTAAATGCTGAAAAATCAGGGTTTTCTCGAAAATTCAAAATCCAAACAAACTTTGAACTTGAGTCAAACAATACAATTCAACACATACCACATCAATATAAACTTGTTTTAGTGTATGCATCTCAAAGTTTTCACCAAATACCAAATGCTTTGCAATGCATATGATGGCATGTCAGGTTTTAGTATTTAAACACCCGATGTGTTACAATCCTTCCCCCTAAAAGAAATCTCGCCCCGAGATTCAAAGCCATAGGGTAAGTAATGGAAAAAGAAATGTGTTGCGAGAACACACTGTCCATAAAACAGTTGAGGTCCCTTTACAAAACACAATTTGTATCAACCGAGCTTAACTAACATTATTCTATATTGACGCAAGAAACTCTAGAAATTTTTCTAATAAGTAATCTTCTGATTCCCAAGTAACTTCTTCTTCTGAATGTTGATTCCATTGTATCTTATAGAACTTTATTGTCCTCCTTTGAGTAACATGATCTTTCTGATCCAACACTCGGATAGAATATTCAGAATAAGTCAAATCTGGTTCAAGTTCCACTCCTTCAACCTCAACATTCTGCTCAGGCATTCGGAGACACTTCTTCAATTGAGAAACATGGAACACATCATGCACAGCTGTGAGATGTTCAGGTAATTTTAAGCGATATGCCACTTTTCCATACCTCTCCAAAATTTGATATGGTCCAATATATCGAGGTGCCAACTTGCCTTTAACACCAAAACGGGTAACTCCCTTCATTGGTGATACTTTCAGATATACAAAATCTCCTTTGTTAAATACCAATGGTTTCCATTTTCTATCCGCATAACTCTTTTGGTGGGACTGAGCTATCTTTAAATTACTCTGTATTTGCCTAACCTTGTCTTCTGTTTCTTTCACAAGGTCAACTCCAAAGAATCTTCTTTCTTCAGGCTCAGACCAACTTTGCGATGTTCTGCACCTACGACCATAGAGTGCTTCAAATGGAGCCATTCTAATGCTTTTCTAATAACTATTGTTGTATGAGAACTCGGCCAAAGGTAAGCATTCATCCCACTTATTGGAATAGTTAAGGACACACCACCTTAATATATCTTTAAGTACTTGATTGACTCTTTCAGTCTGTCCATCAGTCTTTGGATGATAAGCTGTACTATATAGGAGCTTGGTACCTAATGAAGAATGCAAGTTTTTCCAAAAGTTGGAGACAAACTGTGTACCCCTATCTGACACAATAGTCTTGGGTACTCCATGGAGACTCACAATTCGTTCTAAATACATCTTAGCATACCGTAGAGTGGGATATGTATTCTGAACTAGAAGAAAATGTGCTGACTTGGTTAGTCGATCTACAATAACCCATATTAAGTCAAATCCCTTTGTTGTCTTGGGTAGACCAATAATAAAATCCATACTTATGTTCTCCCACTTCCAAGATAGAATATGTAATGGTTGTAATTCACCAGCATATCTTAAATGTATAGCTTTCACCTTTTGACAAGTATCACACTTTGCTATGTATCTAGCAATCTATATTTTCATTTTAGTCCACCAAAAACTTTGCTTCAAGTCATGGTACATCTTGTTGCTTCCTAAATGGATAGATAACCTAGTAGCATGTGCTTCTTCCAGAATTGACTATCGCAACTCAAGAACCTTTGGTACCACCAGGTGATCCTTGAACCATAGCACACCTTCATCATTTATGCTAAAGCATTCTGCTTTTCCATTCTTGACTCTTTCCTTGATATGGGCTATACCCTTATTTTCCTTCTGAGCAGCGATAATCTGGTCTCGAATAGTGGCTTCAACAGTTATGTTGGTCAAACTTCCTTGTTGAATCACCCCTATACTCAACTTTTCCATCTCTTGGCATAAAGTCAAACCCATTGTTCTCACTGCCAAACAATTGCAATAACTTTTGCGACTAAGGGCATCCGCAACCACATTTGCTTTATCGGGGTGATAATGTATTTCCAAGTCATAATCTTTAATCAGTTCTAACCATCTTCTTTGTCGCATGTTCAACTCTAACTAAGTAAAGATATACTTTAAGCTCTTGTGATCTGTATAAATATGGCACGTATTACCAAGTAGGTAATGCCACCAAATCTTCAGAGCATGGACCACAGCTGCTAACTCCAGATCATGAGTTGAATAGTGTTCTTCATGTTGCTTAAGTTGTCTGGATGCATAGGTAATGACTTGGCCTTCTTGCATCAACACACATCTAATACCAATACCTGAAGCATTACAATAAACATCAAATGGCTTCTCGATATTAGGTTGGACTAATACTGGTGTAGTGGTCAACAGTCTTTTCAAGGTCTGGAAAGTCTCTTCATAATCAGATGACCAGACAAACTTGACTTGGTTCTTCAACAATTCAGTTATGGACTTTGATATTTTAGAGAAATCTGGGATAAACTGACGGTAATACCCCGCCAATCCTAGAAAACTCCAAACTTGATGAACTGTGGTTGACAGTTTCCAATCAAGCACATCCTTCACTTTGCTTGGATCAACTGCAACACCTTTAGCTGACAAGACATGTCCAAGAAATTGTACTTCCTTAAGCTAGAAATCACACTTGCTGAACTTAGCATATAGTTGATGTTCTCTTAAGCGGGTCAGAACAATTCTGAGATGTTCCGCATGTTCTTTCTTATTCTTGGAATATACTAGAATGTCATCAATAAATACTACTACAAACTTGTCTAGCTCAGGCATAAACACTGAATTTATCAGATACATGAAATGAGCTAGAGCATTTATCAAACCAAAAGACATCACCAAGTATTCATATAATCCATATCTTGTGGTAAATGTCGTTTTGGGAATATCTTCAGGCTTTATCTTGATTTGGTGATATCCTGACCTTAAATCTATCTTGGAGAAAACTTTGGCTCCGGCCAATTGATCAAAAAGCAAATATATCCGAGGTAAAGGATACTTATTCTTGATGGTCACTTTATTGAACGAACGATAGTCAACACATAACCTCAGGGTCTTATCTTTCTTTTTTACAAAAATTGCCGGACATCCCCAAGGTGAGGAACTAGGTTGGATAAACCCCTTCTCAATCAATTCTTGTATTCTTCAACTTGGCCAATTCCTTAGGTGGCATCCTATAAGCTCTCTAAGAAATCAAAGCTGTTCTAGGTTGCAACTCTATGTTAAACTAGACATCCCTATCAGGTGGTAGACTAGGTAAATCTTCAGGAAACACATCTGAAAATTCACACACTACCGGGATATCTCTAATCTCTTTAACAGCAGTTGCACAAATCTTGCCCACTGATCTTCTTAAGGTTGGAAGTTGGATGAGAAGTTGAGAAGTACTATCAAGCAAACTCACCCTTAAAGTCCTATTCAAAGCATCTATAACAACCTTATGCTGATACATCCAATTCATTTCCAAGATTACATCTATATCCTGATCCTTAAGAATAATCATGGTAGTGGGAAAAATATGCCCATCTAGGTTTACAGGTACCTGATATACCATTTCCTTAGTACATAGACGTCCCTCGGGCGACTGTATAAAGAAACTTTCCTTTGTTGCCCCAATTGAAATTTCATGCTTTACCACAAATGTTCTATTGATGAATGAATGATATGCACCCGAATCAAAAAGTATAACTATAGGATGATTGGCAACACAAAACATACCCATCATCACTGGCTCTCCTTTTGGAATTTCTCCAGCTTGAATATAGAACACCCGTCCTGTCTTCCTCTCATCTTTGCCCTTCTGAGCATTCTGATTGGGATTCTTGTTTGGTGCCTGACCCTATTGTTGATTAGCAGGGGCCTTCTGATAATTTTGATTAGCCTACCTAGGATATGGACATTCCCTAGAGAAATGATCGGTCCTTCCACAATTGTAATATGGATAATTATGACCCTGGGATATTGGAGCATTGCCACCAGGAGCATTGGTATGTTGAGAATTTGGGTAGGTTATAGCAGGATGGACATTTGACTGTTGCCCGGCTTGAGACTGCGGCGAACGATAAGGAGGACGATTATGATGTACTAGATGATAAATCACCCTCTACCTCTTCTGATTTCCCCCAAAGGATCTAGACGGCATACTCTTTTTCTTCTTGAGCTCCTTATGCTGCCGATACTTTGCCTCTGAAGCAATTGCAATATTTACTACCTCATGGTAAGTGACATTGGTGCAAGTTGTCATCATCGTCTGCAGCTTGGTATTCAGACCTCTCATAAATCACCTCTTCTTCTTGGCATCAGTATTGACATGTTCAAATGCATATTGTGATAGGTGATTGAATCTTCCCACATACTGCATCACTGTTTGATCTCCTTGCTTCAAAGCAAAGAATTCATCCAGCTTCATAGCCATAACTCCTTTAGGGATATAATGGGCTCTGAAGGCAGTATGAAACTCAGCCCAAGTTATTGGAATGCCAGCTGGTTGCATAGCCACTAAGTTTGCCCACCAAGCACTTTGCTGCTCCTCGAAGTTGCTAGGCGGCAAATGTAGGTTTCTGATACTCCATGCATGGAATAAGATCAAATTTCTGCTCCATGGTTTGAAGCTAGTCATCAGCCTCCAATGGTTCATCTGCCTTAGTGAACACCGGTGGTCTTGTGTCTGTAAAATCAACATATGTAGCCTCCTATCTATTATGGTGGCGACCACAGGTTTCCATGCATCTAATTCTGATTACTTTGAGCTATCTCATGAAGCAAACGAGAATTTTTGGCCTGTCACATTGACAAGTGCGGTTATAGCATCAACCAGATTTGTTGGAACTAGGTGGCGGATCTAGAATACCATCCTCATCTTATGAAGTTCCTAGAATATACGAACCCCATGTACAACGCATCTGCTCATAACAAACCAAACTTTATTCACAAGTCTTTATTGAATTGCACCAAAGCTTACTCCTGACACATTACATAGAGTTTACTAATATAAACACAAACCTGCAAGTACCAAAACAAGGCTACTTAGCATTAACTAGAACTAACTATTATACAACTCTACTCATGTCCTTGATTACTTCAAACTTTAGGCTCGGTATCCATTCCGGAAATATTACCACCTTCATTATCACTCTCATCGATCATTACTAATTCTTCAGGATCTTCTTCTTCTTCTCTTCCGATTCATCATCATCGGCAAGGATGACACCGGGGTCCATGGCATCAGCTTGGGGCTCATGATTTGGATTTAGTAGATTGCTAAGCCTACGAACTTCCTCATGTAGATAAGTATTATGTTCTTCTAAATCTTCTACATAGAATTCTAGCTCATGAGTTCTAGCTCTAGCTACATTTTCTCTATGCCAAGCTTCATTCCTTACTTCCACCGTATGAACCAACATACGTTCGCAGTTCCTATGCGTGGTGGTGAGACGTCTCAATTGATCCTGTAATTCTCCTACTTGTATAGCATCCAAAGCCCTATCTCTAGTAGCTTGTGCTAACTTTGCAGAAATCCTCTATATCTCTGTCTGGGGATCAGGCCTAGAGTTGCTACTACTAGCACCGTCATTCCTAGGGGCAAGTTGGTGACGAGGAACTCCTTTGAGTCTAGTGGACTTACGGGGCGTCATCTTGGTACGAGCCATACTGTAGGAAGCCAATTTAATCCAAGTAAGATCATTGATCAAAGTCTAAAGAGCAGCTATGATGGATTACATTACTCAAACCAGACTCACTACTCAACTCTAGACTCAGAGGTGAAGGAAGTAACTTAGTGAATTAATCATGATGCATGAATTGGTCTTATGAACAAAATCATCAAAGTTTATAATACACATAAACAACATGTGTTTTTATATAGGGCATAGTAAGATTACTACTCCACCACCTAAAACCTTTTTAATCAAATAAGGAAATGGTGAGAAAGAAATAAGATAAGTCAGAAGCAATTTAGACCAAATTAACAAGTTAATTTTAGTCATCCCAAATTATTTTGAAGTTTTTGTAAAACAATACTACAAAAACCTTATAACAATCGCTCTGATACCATTCTATGGTAGAACCTCCTAAATTATAGGACCCACATGCACTTGTCACTATCCAACGACCATTGACGACTATGCATATGTTCCTAGTAACTTAAGAAGTCTATCGGGTGTCCTCAGGGGAATCTCGAATCATCCACGATTTCCTAGCAGGATCACATTACAGAGGCATTGCAGTATTATAACATTTATTCAAATATCTATACCAAAGTAAAAACAACGGAAGTCTTATAATAACATAATTTACAAAACTAGTAGTTTCAAACCTTACAACTACGTTCGATGATTATTACAAAATGAAATAGTAGAGTGGCATTATAATATAATACAAAACACACAATGAAACATGCCCTGCCCAAGGGCCACACATTTACTTCTCATCATCATCGCAAGGAACAACCGTCATGCAGCACAATCCAAAATAGATCTGCTCATTAGCCTCACCTACAACAAGGGTCAATGAACCCTGAGTATAAAAGTACTCAACAAGACTTAACCTAAAATAAAACTGATAGAACTCAGGAATGCTGGCTCATGGAATTCAAGGTATGGCTTTAACAATAATCAAAGTTCTTTTGCGTAAAAGCTCATTAACAAAATTCTTTACTTCAAAGGTAAAACTTTATAAGTACCACATATGAATCTGTCATGATCCGTAATGAGATCATGAACTTCATATCAATCTCTTTCTCAAACCTTACTCAAGTTCCAGTTATTAAACTACGACGATGAACAGAGAAGTGAGTCTGCACAACCGAGGAGCAACGATGATTTGAACCGATTAAACCTAGCTGGGGATTTCAGATCACACGACATATGCAGGTCCCCGACCTACATGTACCAACCTACCCTCAGGTCCTCTAAAACAAGAACAGGTCCGCGCCACCCAAGAATACAGTACTCCACTAATCCAGCTCATTGCCACGTTGGTACACGCTATTCTCGCCATCTCTCCACTCTCAGTGCGCGAGTAGCCATTCTCGTAATAGAATCACCAAGTTAAGGCTTACTGGAGTATGTGGTTAGTACTACAAAGTCTCACCGCACATAGTTCAACAACTGGTACAGACCTTAACCGACACAGACGGAAAGTACCCGCTCACAAGACCTCCATGTCTTGTGGCTCACACACACTGAGTCCGTCCGGTCTAGATTTATTACTCCACATGCTCATATCACATGATAACATAAGTAACCAAAGTTCCATTTAAAACTTGTAGATGACAGGTAATTACCCGACTTTGATCTGTCTAAGCATGGCTAAGCATAACTAGACACTTACGACGTAAAACTGGTAACAAGGTATATACGAAAAAACAATGTTGGTAATGCACCAATTAGGCTTTTACTTAACTCGTAATCACTTAATGCAATAAAGAAAAGCAAAAGCGAAATTACTTTGTAAAACACTAAGGTAGGGTTGTATGCATCCGGGGCTTGCCTTCGTTGATGGAAAAGTCTGATTCCTACGACGTTCCACAAGTATTCGATCCGACCTCAACAGATGGACTAACTTCCTCAGCAACTTGATTAACTACCACATGTTCACCTTCGTTCACTACACGTAGTAACAATGTCATGTTTAACATGATGCGGAATACGAAACATGATGCTTGATGATGGATGCAAAAGTTAACAACTAGAATACAACTCTCCTTCGCGGTACAGTTAAGTCAAACTAACTAAACCTTTCTAGAATACTAATATCAATTGCCTAAAGATCATTACCAACTAATGACCCAAGGACATCACTCAATCAAAAATTCAAACAAAACCTAAATCACTAAAGGTTACTATTTGCTTTTATGAATTAATTAATTAATTAAGAATTATGAAATAAATCAACTTGTTCCAATTGACCTTAAATTTTTTGTAAATGTTTATCACATGATAACTAAGTGGCAAAACTAATTTTCATAATTTTTGGATAAATAAATAAGCCTAAGAAAAATCATGGAAATTCATTTATTAATTAATTGAGCAATTTTCATCACATTTAAAAAGTACTGAAAAACATTATTTCATATTTTTCTTAAATACTATACATCATAGAGAAGTCACACAAAATTTTCATAATTTTTGGAGCTCTAAATAAATCTACACAAAAATAACAAATTACATCACTATTCATTCAAATCTGAAAATAGAAAAATTCCATTTGAACGCTGAGTCACTGACAAACGGACCCCACTTGTCATCTTCAACCTCCTGTGCTGACTTCCGATGACACGCGCGCTGACCGGCGATATCTCACCGACTGGCGAGACCAACGGCGATGGCCAAAGCACCAAAACACTCCCCACACTACCCCGCATCGATTGACGGCACAACCTTGAGCAATTACAGCGAGGCACGAGCTTGACGTCGACCATGGCGGCCACGACAGCGCGGCTATGCTACACTGGTGAAACAATGGCAGTAACAGTTAAACCAACGGCCTAGGAAGACTCAGGAGCTTACCACGAACGCGTTGGAGTCGATGGCCGAACCGAAAGATCAACGGAGATACTGGTCGACGTGCCTAGCAACTCCGGCGACGCAAGCGACGGTGACGACGGTTAACCAGAGACTGCAGTGGATAAAATGGTCAATCAATGAGGCAGCAAGAACCGTGGCAACAAGGCGAAGCCGGGGCTGTGCAAAGCAGGGACACAGGCGCACCGGAGAGCCACGATCACGGTGAAGCGTACTCAACGGAGATTTTGCCGGCCATGAGGAAGAAACGCGATGAGCGATAGTTCCTGGCGAAATCAAGCCACAAGGACTGGTTGGCTGGACACGCAAGGAACTAGCAGAGTTGGGACATGCTTTGCTGCAATGGCGCAGGCGCTGGTTCGATGGCAGAAGCTCAACGGAGCTATGGCAACGCCGATGGTGAAAACAGAGGAAGGGAGCAGGGGCAAATGGCGACGGCCAAGGCTAAATAGCGTGGCTCAAAAGCGTAAGGAAGCCATGCAGGAGACTTCTCTGCGCCAGCACGAAGCCAAGGACATCCACGTGCACGCCTAGAAGCGAACCAAAGATCACCGGCAATGTAGCTTAGACGGTGAACACTGTTCACATAATTTACAGAATTGCCCTTCATTTTCAAATTCAAATTACTCCCAAATTTGTGTAACAACTCAAAAATATCCAAAAATAAAAGTTGTTCAAAATCAAAAGTGCTACAACTTTGCTTTTATAACCAACCCCTAATTCGGTCTACATTTTGAAATGAACTATTGAATTCAAATAGGGACTATTTAATGATTTACGCCTTTTCGAATTACTTCAAATTTTTCATAACAACTTTGAAATCTACAAAAACAAACTTTGTATAACTTAACAAGCTCTACACTTTTTCTTTTGGGCTCAACCCAAAAATATACTTAGATTTTGAAATGAGTTTTCAGGGTAGGATTTAAATGCTGAAAAATCAGGGTTTTCTCGAAAATTCAAAATCCAAACAAACTTTGAACTTGAGTCAAACAATACAATTCAACACATACCACATCAATATAAACTTGTTTTAGTGTATGCATCTCAAAGTTTTCACCTAAATACCAAATGTTTTGCAATACATATGATGACATGTCCAGGTTTTAATATTTAAACACCCGAGGTGTTACAATATAACACCACACCGTCATCGCTGCTGCGCCTTAGTCGCCAACTCCATAGCTCGCCTACGCCACATTGCTTCCCCATCGTGAGCTCGTGCCTCCAGCGCCGACTCCCGCGCTGCCTTGCTGCATTGCCACGCTCGCACCATCCACACCTACACCTTCTTCGCATCGCCATGCCCTACGCCAGCACTACCACCGTGCCCATGCTCTGCTTCAGCGCCGCCACTGTGCCCATGCTCTACTTCAGCACCACTGTTGTGTCTTCACCAGAGCCACGCCACAGCACCAGCTGTCTGTAGCTCAACAGTGCCACCAAAGCCTCCTCTTGCGTCTACTTCACCGATCTAGTGCTCACTGCCTCGTCGGAATCCCAACCCTAGCTGATCTGGTGGTTCCCCGATTCGTTCCTCTTCTCGTTGATTTGCCGTTTTGTCAGGTAGCAAGCCCTCGATTCTAATTTCATACCTATTGCTTGCTTCTTAGGGTTTTGCATCTCTAGATATATTGTAATTATTTATATATCTGATCTATTCTATCGTGCAGCGAGTCGGTGTTTCTGAGGTCACTTTGGTAGTTGACAGTTAACTCAGGGCCAAGCTCGCAAGTATGGATTGAGGACAAGCCTCGAAAGTGACAGTTGGTAGTCGATTCTTGTTAGGGTAATTGTTCTTTTCAGCTTCATCAGATGGCTCGTGTCAAGAATGTCAGAGGAGGTCCCGGTGATGAGGATTCAAGGCCCCCGCCTCGCCTGCCTATAGATACAAAAGGCAATGCGACGAAGAAGCTAGCGACAAAGAAGCGCAAGTACCCTGATGCAGATACAATGAGAGCAGCCATAGTTATAGAGGTCGTAGAGCATGTAGAGAGAGGAGGTGCTAGGAGTGGTGTTGTTATTGCAGTTTAGCTTTCACCAACACAAAGGGCTGCACTTGAGTAGGTTGAGCGCCATCATGGTGGTCTAGCTAGGACTATCATGGTTGGAGGACGACGTGTGGTTATTGATGAGAGTCAGTCTTAGGGAGAGTCACAACAGCAGCCACAGCCAATAAAGCAAACTTAGGAGGGAGAGCAGGACGAGAAGACAGAGCAGGCACCTCAGCCATAGTTACGCTGCTCTGGTCGTACCCGTGCTCCTGTCACACCGAGGCTAGAGACATAGTGGAGGGGTTCTCGTCCACCTCCTTGACCACAGGGTCCACCTCTAGTGACTCACTTGGATTTGAGGGCCGCTATGGCCAAATAGGTTCAACAACTCAGATTTGTGGACTTTGAGTAGTGGTTCCCACCGAGGAGGGATGACCGAGCTTTAGAGGGCTTCTATACATCACTGTAGGAAGATTTTTATAATGCATATCTTAACAATGGGGCAATATTTAGATCTCAGAGGGTGTGCAACATTGAGTCTATTGTAGCAGCAGTTGGAGAGTATATTCGCCCTTACCTATCTTTCCTACCAGGGCTAATAGATTTACTTGGATGGACAGGCTTATATGTTCCTATCTTGGGTCCATGAGTTCTATGCTATACTTTGGATTAACCCGTAGCACTAGATTCATTCACTTTGCTTTTAGAGGCAGAGATTATAGGCCGATGAGCTCTAGGGTCAAAGAGATACTCAGACTTTAGGAGCAACCCGTCCGGCTATATGAGGTTTGCTATGGACAAATAACGCCTCCTAGATGCCCTCACGGTGATCTTGTGCCCCCTACAGATCTAGTCCGCTAGTGCTTCACAAAGCCTTTCGGCGAGGGGTCGAGCAGGACACCCTAATGATCTCACTCCTGCTGCTAGAGTGCTTGATGCTATTATGAGGACCCTACTTCCGAGGATGGGGTATCATGAGGGCTTAATTCGCATGCAGCTATGGCTACTTGAACTCTCTGATGCAACAGACTGTGTTTGACATTTGGTATCTTCCTTCTATCAGAGATGGAGGATACTATTGTAGAGGGGTTTAGGGGTCACAAACAGCTACCATATGCTCACTAGATTACATTCTTGATCCACATGGCAGTTACTGTGAGGCCACCTGAGATGCTGATAGAGTATAGTAGTGCTACTATAGAGTTCCCTGCATATAACATGAACTTAGATGATCCACCATAGTGCAGTGAGGACACCCAGCTAGCCGCGCCATTGTCTGGAGGTACCTAGAGACTATAGCTCAGTAGGATGAGACCATCAGGGACATAACAACTATAGAGGAGGAGCAGTTAGATGCTCAGCAGGAGGGGATGGTCGCGAGTGACCCTAGGGACAACTCAGATGATGACTACCAGCCTATTCCTCATATGCCTCCTCGACAACATGACTATGAGGCCAGTAGCTCTAGTTCAGCTCCACCTGCACCACTAGATAGATCTTGCTCTACTTACTATACTTGAGTGGATGAGGCAAGATTAGCCTCGCCTGGCTCAGGAGACCGCTGCTACATTTGCACAATTTCAGACTCGGCAGGATGAGTTCCAGCGACAGCAGCAGGCGATCCAGCAGCAGCAGTAGGCTATACAGCGGTAGCAGCAGGTCATGCATCAGCAGAAGCTTCTCATGTAGCAGCAGCTACTTGGGTTTATGCAGCATGTAGTGATAGCTATTGGGGCTTCACCGCCACAGCCTTGACCCTAGCTTGGTCAGCCTGCCACCACTTTTATGACTCCAGCTTTCTAGCCAAGTGGGCTTCAGAGTCAGGGACAGCTAGCGCCATAGTTTCCTTCACCTACAGAGCATGTGTCCTAGTGGTTTGCTTCACTAGTGCCAGCCCCACAGTTCACTCCTCTTCATATGGGCTTTACTCTGCCTTAGAGTTTGTTAGTGTTAACCCACATGTGTGCTCTCTACTTTGAATTATTTATATGTCATATCACTTGTGTTATGCTCATTTGCTTTGCTTCCACGTTTTACTCCAATGCAAATGAGCTTTATTATTTGTACTCATGCTTATTTCATATCTTTTGAGCACATCATGTTGCCTTAGGTCATATAAGCTTGCCTAACATTTTTGTTCTTATTGTCAAAAGCTTATATGAACCAAGCATGTTAAAAACCTCATCTCTTTCACATACTCGAGGTGATATTGTCATCAATCACCAAAAAAGGGGAGATTGAAAGTATCTAGGCCCCTAGTTGGGTTTCAGTGATTAATGACAATACATGATTACTGTGACTAACGTATGTTTTACAGAGACAATTAAGTTAGGTCATAGTAATAGAGTTTGATTAGGCTATCATGGTGGTCATGCCCCTACGATGAAAATTGTTTTGCTTTTCAAAGGATGGACGACAAGGTTAAGGATGGACTAGTTCTAAGTGTCATTTGGTGTTGAGAAGACACTTAGAGTAGTTTAGGACTTTGTTTTTTCTTTGACCATACTATTAAGGGGGGTATAGACGGATAGCTTGACCAAGGTGAGTCTAGTGAGTTAGGTGTGGTGCACACTTACTAAATCTAGCACTAGGTAGCTCCTAAAAAGCCCTTAGATCCATTGGAGCAAACTTCATCCACGTATGATTGAGAGTTGGAAGTGAATGGAGGGTTAAATACTGATCGGACGCTGGTTCCTGTGTGACCAGACACTGGCGCAGAGTCCGGTCAGTTCATTTGATCAAGGTGATTTTGTCTGGTGTGACCGGACGCTGAGAGGTGAGCGACTGGACACTGGATGCCAGCGTCTGGTCGACTCCAGTAAGGTTTCAGAGAGGGAAAATCATGATCGGACGCGTCCGGTTAGTGCTAACCGGACGTTGTCTAGCGTCCGGTCACAACTTAAACACTGAAGTTCAGGGAGAACTGACCAGAGCGTCCGGTCAACATGATCAGAGCGTCTGGTCACCCTGTAGAGGCACATAATGGTTCATTTTGAACATGGGTGTATAAATACTTCTTCCATTCATGTGAGGGGGTACTTTTGCTCATTCCAACAACTGAGAAACACCCTTGAGAGTGCCAAAAAGAGCAAGATCCTATTGAGATGATTGAGATTTGAGAATCCCAAAGAGAGCCCTCATTAGTGAAAGCAAGAGTAGCAAAGTGTGCATTTACCCTTCTCATTAGGCTTATCGTGGTCAAGTGAGAGTTCATGCTTGTTACTCTTGGTGATCGCCATCACCTAGACGGCTTGGTGGTGATTGAGAGTTTGGTGATCATCCGACGGAGCTTGTGGATGACCCAACTTAAGTTGTGAGCGGTTGTGGGTGATTCACCGTGACGGAGTGTCAAAGAATTAATCCGTAGAGAGCACTTGATCCTTGCACGGATCAAGGAGGAGCTACACCCTTGTGTAGGTGCTCCAACGAGGACTAGTGGGGAGTGGCGACTCTCCGATACCTCGACAAAATATCACTGTGTTACTCCTTCTCTTTTTACTTTGAGCATTTATTTTGAGCAATTCAATTCTTATCATTTGCATTCATAGAATTACCACACTAGAGTAGGATTGAAACATAGGTTGCTAAACTTTTGTGCGGCAGATCAATAGAAATACTTTCTAGGCACAAGGGGTTAATTGGGCTAACCGTAGGGTTTAATTATTGCAAAGAATTTTAGAATTAGCCCAATTCATCCCCCCCTCTTAGGCGTCTTGATCCTTTCACCTGCCAACCATACAGATGAAAGGTGGAAATGGTTTAAGGTACGAAATAATTATTGGATACTATATAGTTTAAGAAGTAGAGAACAAGTCATCATATAACAAATTAAACTTTGTCATACAGAATTGTGTAGGTGCTCTAGATGGGACATACATAGAAGTTCATGTGCTGGCCAATGATAAACCACGATACCGCTCAAGAAAAAATAATGTTGCAACAAATGTTCTTGGTGTATGTGCACCAGACATGCAATTTATCTACGTACTGCGAGGTTGGGAAGGATCAGCGGCCAATGGAAGGGTCCTTCGAGATGCTTTATCTAGGCCAAATGGCCTTGTTGTTCCTCGTGGTAAGATTTAAGACTGAATAAATATATAATCTTGCCGCTCGTTTATGGTTTTACATGATAATTAAAATATACAAATACTTTTAATATATAGGTTGCTATTATCTTGTTGATGCTGGATACAAGAATTGTGAAGGATTTCTTGCTCCATATAGAGGTCAACGGTACCACCTACAAGACTGGAAAAATCCACTAGTGAAAAAGGAGGAACTGTTTAATATGAAGCATTCATCAGCAAGAAATGTGATTGAGAGAACTTTTGGATTGCTGAAGATACATTGGGCTATAATTAGGAATCCATCTTATTACCCTATAGATACACAGGTTGACATAATTTCAGCATGTTGCTATCTGCATAACCTCATAAGACAACAAATGGGCTCCTCTGATCCATTGGAACAAGAACTGGATAGTTTCATGGAGGAACAAGAAGTAAACGGGGACACAATTCAGGCCACTGAAACATCATCACAATGGAATAATTGGAGAGACCAGCTAGCTGATGAAATGTGGAATGCTTGGACAGCAAGAAGGCAATCTAGATAAAAGTTGCAAATTCATATATAGTCATATCTGTCTTTAGTGCTACATTTATGTTTCTTTGTCTATCGTGGAAGTTTTGCTTGTCTGTGTAATATCTTTTGCTAGATCGTTGTGACTGGATGAACAAGATATTTTATAATATTTAATATCATTCGCATTTGTGAAAGTATACATTTCTCACTGTAATTTGAATCAATCAGCAGAGTAACAAGGCAAAAGGGGCTAAATTTATAGCCAAGAAGAGAGACAAGAGAACATGGACAGCTAAGGAGGAGAAATTACTAATTGATATTCTATATGACATGAATGATTCTACTTGAAAAGTAGACACTGGCCACAAGTCTGGCTATCTCACTTTCATTGAGAAGGAAATGTCAAAGGTGCTACCAAAAGTAGAGCTCAAAGCTGATCCCCATATCAAGTAAGTGAAGATTCTAAAGAAGCAGCTTTCATATATTTTGGAAATTCAACAAAATGGAAGCGGCTTTGGATGGGATGATGAGAGCAAGATGGTAATCAGGAACAGAGAAACATACATGGGTTGGGCAAAGGTACAATAGTGTTGAAAGTTTTAAATTGGCAAATAAGCATTCCATCAGTTAATATTTAATTTTGCCCTGAACATGCATTTTTTGCTTTATACATGAAACCTATGGTGAACTTCGAGAAGCTCTGTGATGTTTATGCAAGTGATTTGGCCAAAGGAGCGAATGCAAAAGGTCCTGAAGAGCAAGAAGCGGCAGAAGGCAACACCACTGCAGATGAAGTACAACCAACTTGTGAACCTATTGATGGGGGTGATGCTAAAACAAAAGATGATAACAAGACATCAGCCGTTAAACAAGGGCGTAAGAGGGTGTATCCAGATTCTGATGGTCTAGAGATATGTCTTGTTGGTATGTCTAATTCATTTGCACACTTCTTGGAATCTGAAAAGGAGAATGCATACACCATGGCTGGCATTGGAAAGGCACTTGCCCATGTAATTGAAGTGTAGCCGCGAGCGTCGTCCAATAAATCTTAGTTGTTTGAAGTGATTAAGAATCTACCTGGGTTTGACATCGAACAGGTTGTCATGGCTGTCCGTATCATTGGTCGGGATCATGAGAACACAGAGCTTTTTCTAAAGATGGAGGATCCTTACAAAATTATCTTTGTCAAACAGGAGCTTCAGGCAGCAAACAAGAATTCAAAGGATGCATAAATATATCAATTCAATAATACTTAGAATGTGTTGGAACCTTTTAAATTCGTCAACTGAACATTGTGTTTTGTCACTTCATTTTCTGTAAATCACATTTTCAGCAGAATTATCTATTTATACAGTTTATTTTTACAAATTTACTACGATCACGTTGGCCAATTTCAGTATAAGAAGCCTCTGTCAACTTGCGCTACACAAAAAGCGCCGCTTATTTCAGCTCTTTGATTTAGGTTACAACAGCTAAGGGTGCAGATGTACAAACATTCTTTTATTATTTTATTTTGTCTAAAGAACGCATAAACAGGGTAAGGGCAAATCAGTAAATGATGTTGCCAATTCCCATGCCCAAGCTCACGTACCAAACGGTAGACTACGATTATATTTTTAACTCTCTCTATTAATTCCTAACATTTATCAAACAAAAGATTGAGACTAAAGTTCCGTTTGGCAGGGCTTCTTCACCGGCTTCAGGAGCCTTTTTCTACCAAACGGGGTAAAGTAAAATAGCTTCACTTGTGAAGCTCCTAAAAACATGCTCTCACAGTGATTTGGGGTGGGATGGAGCCAAAAAAGTGGCTTCTTCCGGCTCCTCCTCCAGACCCCTAAAAACATGCTCTCACAGGGAAGCCATTTTGCCAAACGGTTTACCAAAACCGCTTCAGCTACACCGGTGGAACTGTTCGTGAAGCTGAAGCAAAAAAAAAAAAACTTCACTAGTGAATTGAAGCACTGCCAAACAAGACCTTAAAAATCAAACTCCCACACTAATCCTCTCCTCTAACTCCCGCCTCCAATTCCCCTGCCCCTGCCCCTGCCTCTGCCCCTGCCCCTGCCCATCACTTGCCAAACGAGGTCTGAGAGCTGAGGCGGCACTAAAGTTTGGAAGGTGGAAAAGTATCAGGGCCCGTGAGCCCTATCAAGATTTTTCCTTGTTTTTTTTTTTTTAAGAAAAAGCCGCATCAAGATAACAATTTGTTTAAGGAATATATCGTCGTCACGATCCACGAAATGACTCTCAACTCCCTTTACACGCCACCACTCCCACCAGGCCGCCACCAACCGATTTATCGGCCCACATATCAGCGAGACGAGTACACGCCGCACCACGTCAGGAAGATAAAGATCCCACGACGAGAATCAGGATGCATCCCTATCGGAATCTGGACCTTTGCCACGTCATTACCACTACGGCGGTCGGCGGCAGCGGTGCGGCCGCCACCCACTACCACTAATCCTCCCCTTCCCTTGCGTGCTTAATCCCCTCTTCCATTGCCCTGTCTCTCTTCCTCATCCTCATCTTAATCACCATTCACCAGACGACCAGCCCTAGCGAATTCATATTCCATTCCTGGTTCTCCGTCCATGGCCGCGTCGCTGCTTCGTCGTGGCGCTGTTGCCAGCCGCCGGCGATGCCCGGTGGAGATGCTGCGGCGGCTGGTCTCGTCCGAGGTGTCGCCCGAGCGGGCACCGTCGCGGCCGCCGCCGGAGATGCCGCCGTTTGACCACCGGCCCCGCCCGTACGCCGCGATGGGTGGCGCCGAGATCTTCGAGAAGAGGAAGGCGGTGCTCGGCCCGTCTCTCTTCCACTACTACCAGAAGCCGGTATACCCTCCGAGTGTTGATCTTAATTAAATTAAATCCGTCCCACTGTCTGCTCGTCTTTGTTAAACTGTCTTCGGGCGGTGAAATTAGATTAATGTTCCAAAAAGGTGGGGGTTCAGTGAACCTGGGTGTTGACCTTCATCATAAAGCAACGTCATCTTTGTTGCGACACCAATTTACTAGGAGAATAAATTTTTAATGTATTTTGCATATGGTGGTTTACCTTCACTGTCTAAGTTTCGGGTGAAACTGGTCATGTTGAAGAATTCTTGTAGCACAACAACCACCGTGTAGTCTTCTTACTCTATAAAACGTTGCAGCAGTGACAGAATGACGTTGACACGATGTCTAAAGAATTTACTATTCAATTGTGTTCACAGCTCAACATTGTGGAGGGGAAGATGCAGTACCTGTATGACGAGAGTGGGAAGAGATACCTCGATTGCTTTGGGGGCATCGTGACAGTGTCGTGTGGCCATTGCCATCCGGATATTGTGAATGCTGTGGTGGAGCAGACCAAGTTGCTCCAGCACACAACCACCATTTACTTGCATCATGCCATTGTAGAGTTTGCAGAGGCCCTCACCTCCAAAATGCCTGGCAATCTCAAGGTAAATGTACTGTCTGTCTGGGTGCTGCCATAACACGCACCTTTTCATTTATGTATGCAGGTAAGAGCTGAAGACCTCGTCGTGTTTTTGGGTGCTGCAGGTTGCGTATTTCGTGAATTCTGGGACTGAAGCGAATGAATTGGCAATGTTGATGGCCCGGCTGTATAGTGGGAATCTCAGTATGGTTGCACTCAGAAATGCATATCATGGTGGAAGTGCTGGTACGATTGGATTGACTGGTTTGCAGACGTGGAAGTACCCAATTCCTCAGGTCTGTGTACTGTATAATCAAGTACTGAACTTTAGAGATTTTCTACTTCTAGTGTTGTTCATCATCTAGTTAGGCCTCGGTTTGACACTTTCATCGAATTATTTGCCCGGTTATGTTTTTCATTGCCACTATGTTTGCAGAATTAGATTCTTAGTTATTGGTAATTGGTAATTGATCTCTCAATTCTACTAGATCTATCATAGCATCATCAAACTTTTGCAGGGTGAAATACATCATGTCATGAACCCTGATCCTTATAGGGGGACTTTTGGGTTTGATGCTGCAGCTTATGCCAAGGAAGTCGAAGAACACATAACTTATGGAAGTTCAGGAAGGGTTGCAGGCTTCATTGCAGAAACATTCCAGGTATAAACTTTGAACAGCCATTTATAAAATGCTACAACAAATTGAAATACTGGGTATGTTTTGTTTATAAACCCACTTCAAAAAAACTTATCCTTGTTGCAATCTTATTGATACACTATCTTGGTTGTAGGGTGTCGGAGGTGCTGTTGAACTAGCTCCTGGATACCTAAAGTTAGCTTATGACATTGTGCGCAAGGCTGGTGGTGTTTGTATTGCTGATGAAGTCCAGAGTGGTTTTGGTCGTACTGGCAGTCATTATTGGGGATTCCAGACACAAGGTGTTATTCCTGATATAGTCACCATGGCAAAGGTCTATCTCGTACTCTAAAATGCAAGCATGTACTAAGCATTAATCAACCCTGGGGAAAATGTCTTGTTTTTTATTTTTTTGGTGGCAACATCTTTCCATGCTGATGTGACATTTGTTTTTTCCATGTTTTCAGGGAATTGGCAATGGCCTACCACTGGGGGCAGTTGTAACAAGTCCTGAGATTGCAAGTGTGTTAGCTCAAAAAATTCAGTTTAACACATTTGGTGGAAATCCAGTTTGTTCTGCTGGTGGATTCGCTGTGCTTAAGGTTCTTGACAAGGAGAAACGCCAGGCACATTGTGCTGATGTTGGAGCTCACTTGGTGGAGCGTCTAAAATCGCTTCAGGAGAAGCACGAAAGTAAAATTTCTAATCTTGATTCTGTTCGTATACTCTTTCTTTTGTCCAACCTTTTCGGCTAACCATTTGTTGTAAAAAAAAAATGAAGTTTTCTAACTCAGCTACTCTTGGCCTCGCTCTTGCCAGTCATAGGTGATGTTAGAGGAAGGGGACTGATGCTTGGGGTGGAACTCGTTACAGACAGAAAAGAGAAGACCCCTGCCAAGGCAGAAACCACTGAACTGTTTGAGAAGCTGAAAGGTGCCGTCTCTCATTCTCCCCCTCCATGGCCATGATTATTTTTTGATCTCTACATGCCTTGATATTTATGATTTTTTGCTTCATAATCTTTGTTAACAGATCTCGGGGTACTAGTTGGAAAGGGCGGTCTGCATGGTAACGTCTTCAGAATAAAACCACCAATGTGCTTTTCGAAGGACGATGCAGGTTCGAACAGTTCTCAAGTCCTAAAAAAAGTTTCAGTTACCGCATTGCGCAGACAAACTAACAAAAATGCTGTTATCACAGACTTCTTGGTGGACTGCATGGACTACGCAATGTCAGGGCTCTGAAGTCTGAAGGAATGCTCTGAATTGAGAATGCGTCGGCGTGGAACCAACACTTCCAGGAACCGGAGGATGCATACCCTGAAGTGAAGCTGAAAGGCAGATGATTTGATGGGCATGCTCCCCGGTTGATGTGTTGGTGGTGTCATGGTGAAATAGTAACCCCCCACAGGAATAAATGGATGAAAGGGGAGAAAATGTCTTGTCCAGCTTGTGAGCTCTTTGTAAATATAATAGCGAGCAAGCAAGCATGATATCGATCTGTATATCTGCATTTACCACCAGCATAGAATACGGCCCTGTTTTACCGCTAGCATAGTTTTACGGCAGGCTTATTTCAGGGTTCTCTCTCGGTAATACACTAACACTGAAGAGCCCAGAAGCCCGCGCGGAGGCATCTCGTGCCGCCAGCGCCAGCGCTGCTGCCGCCAGCCCCCGCCTTCAGCACCGCTGGTCCCTCTCCCTCCTCCTCCGGCATATCGCGGGAGGTCGGAGGGAGTGGAGATCCATCATTTTTAATAAGTTTTTATAGTAGATCGAGTCTTTGGGTTAGGGTCTCTCCATACCAAATTTCTTGGTTTGAGGGATTTATCTCCTCTCTGGCGACGATGAGGGGGTATAGTGGAATCGTTTTCTCCATGACGGTTCTGTTGAAGATGTAGACGACAACTACGGCGTCAACATCCCGAGACTTTTATTTTCGGACCGCGACATCAAGGCGGAGATGATATTGTCGCCATGGAATAATTTTTTTCGGTCTCTTCTCCGTTTTATTATGGTTGGATTTGGCTACGATGAAGGATTAGGGAGAAATTAGGGAGAATAAGTTTCACATCAGTCTTTCTTATTCTTCGGTGGCAGAAAGAAAAAGAAGGAACACACCAGAAAAAAGAAGTTTCTCAACTTCGCCTACATGAATGTTGGTCGTCGTTCGTTGGGCATCTGTTCTCAGGCTTTTTACTGAGTGTTTGCCTATGCGATCATCCATATTACAAAGCTTTCGTACATGTTTGGTTTCGAGATCTGGAGCTATTCACAGCGTGGGTATAATTTAGATAAAAATCAGTTTCTAGATACTCGTGTAATCCAGAATGCTTGTATCATATTATGTACCCAGCTATTATATAATATAATTATTCTTTCGTCGAAAAAAAGCTCGTGTGGAGGAGCTTTTCCGACCTCTCGTCTCCCTCACCCGAGGTGGAGGTAGAATATTTTCTAGGTGCGGCGGATTTATAAAAATTAAATATGTGTAATGTAACTATCAACTATGCATACCTAATGGAATCTCAATGCCCACGTCATCATGGTCTTGGAGCTCTTCTTCTTGTTGTCCAGCAACGCCTTCTGTAGGTAGAGCTAGGTTGAAGCTGCTATTGCTAAATGCTTTGGCAAAAATACTCTTCAAATATGTAAAAAAAAAATCACAAGAAAAAAAAGGCAAACAATAAATTAATAATTGAACTTATTGATTATGGAAAAAGTCTACTTAAATCCCCCACCTTTCATACTTAGTCTACTTCACCCCCAACTATGAAACCGTCTGTTTTACCCCTGGGCGGTTTTTCAGCGGCGGTTCTGCTACAGTAACAGCAGGTCTGCTACAGCAACAGCGGGTTTGCTACAGTGTCGGTGTTTTGAATTTTTTTATTTATTTTTGGTGAATTTTTAAAAAATCATAATAAATCATAGAAAAATCATAAAATGAAAAATCTAATTTTATTGGACTCCACATGAGTAGATCTACACAGTGAATATATAATACGGTATGCTTTAGTACAATTTTTTTTTGTAGCCTTAGATTAATTGGAAAATCCAATTTTGTCTGTAATTAATTAGAATTTATCTATAACTAAGTTATACATAGTCCAATGAGTACGAAATTTTTACTATAGTTCAAGTATACAATAATTAGCGTACCATAAAAATTTCACCACAATTGGACCATAGAAGCTGCAGCTATGAATTATTCCAATTAATTACAGACAAAAATAGATTTTCCAATTAATCTAAGGCTACAAAAAAATTTGTACTAAAGCATACCGTATTATATATTCACTGTGTAGATCTACTCATGTGGAGTCCAATAAAATTAGATTTTTTATTTTATGATTTTTCTATGATTTACTATGATTTTTCAAAAATTCACCGAAAAAAAAAGAAAATTCAAAACCATCGGTAGCAACCCGCTGGTACTGTGGCAAACCCACCGCTGAAAACCGCCCAGGGGGTAAAATAGACGGTTTTAGAAAGTTCAGGGGTAAAACAGACGGTTTCATAGTTGGGGGTGAAGTAGATCAAGTATGAAAGGTGAGAGGTTAAGTAGACTTTTTGCTATTGATTATTAAACCTACAAGCTACATCCGTGTGTGTAATGGCCTGAAATTAAAAATACCTTTCATCACATGTATGATCTTCTTCTTTGGTGCCATCGTTGCACAATGGAGCCACAGGCCACAGCCGCTGTCCACCTGGCCGGTGAACTCGTCATGCCGCCATCCGTCGGCCGGCCATCGCTCGAAGTCGTCGCGCTGCCGTCCGCCGGCCACCGCGTCCGCGTCGAGTTTTCGCGCCGCTGCGGCGCTGCCTTTGCACACTCTACACCCTAACACCCTGATCGGATTCGAATATGAAGAGACAGAGGACGAGCAGACGAGCAGTCGGTCTCTATTCCATCAGGACGCCATTAGCTTCCTGCGTTCTACTTCTAGTACTTGAGGCCCATCAAGGGGAGCCCATCAGGCCACAAGCGCATGCACCAGGCTAGCTTGTATTGGCATATGTATTTTATATATATTTACTGGTATATATAGTACATGTATTTAGTATTTTTTACAAGTTTTAGGTACGGCGGAGGCCAAGCCTCGCCAAATACCTGCCTCTGCCCCTGTCCCTCGTCCCACCCGTGCCGCCCTGGTCCATCCGTCCCACCGGCTCCGGCGCTGGTCCGTCCCACTCCCACCCTCGCCGTCCTCCCCGCCGGCACCGGCGCTGGTTTGCCCCACCCACGGCGGTGCCTCCGTCGGTGAGCAGCATCTGCCGGGCCGAGTACTCCTCTCTCCATAGATCGTCTTCTCCGCCTCCAAGCTCCCAAGCCACTGCCCCGTGAGGTCCGACCCATCTTCATCGTCGAGGGCAATCCGGCCGTAGAAGCTGATGTGCCAAAACGTTAACCTTCTCCGGGCTCGAGCATCTGGCCCATTTAAGGATGCAGCCCAAACATCGTCAGGCCCATTAACCTCTATTACAACACGATGAGAACCCTTGTTCTCCTACCTCCCGAAGTCTCCCACCCAGGACCCAGCGCGCCCGCCGCCGCCCGCCCGCCTGCGCACACGCCTGCGGCGAGATCCGGCGCCGCCGTCGAGCTCCAGCACCGGCACGAGCTCGCTCCAACAGGAGGTAGCTTCTGGTGACGCACGCCGCCCTCTCCGCAACGTCCCGGAGAGTGCGGAGCCCCGTTTGCTGTCACCCGCACGCGAGCGACGAGCTCCACCACCTGCCCAGGTTTCTTTCCTGTTCCCTCACTCGTAGTCTCTTCCTCTCCCCTCTTCCCTCTCGTGGCCAATTCGTCTAGGAGCCAGCAGAGACACGGCAGGTGACTGTAACCTTAGTCGTTGGAGTGTTTGGCTTACTGGAAATCTGAAAAACAAGAGCAGGGCAGCTCAATTGCAAGAATGTAGGATAATTTGTAATGTTCCTTCTATGCTGCTACTTCTTTTAGAATTTTAATGTGGCTTATTGGCTATTATTATGTATTATTGAAAAAAAAAATCCTAAAACGTAGGTGTATCTGTTTTTCTGAGAAAATGTCAGCATCCCCGTGTCCGTATGTCTATATTTGCATTACATAGCTTGGCGAATGTTCTCATCTCACAATGAACCATTTTTTTTTTGTGGAGCAGGGTTAATTGTGTATGGAGCACTGAAGTACATGGCACCACGGCAGGGACCCCTCACCCACCCTTGCTGATTCTGGGTTGTGGCCTCACTACCACCCATGGCAGCTAGCACTGTGTTCCCCGTGCTGCGCTCCTCCGAATACTTCACAAGGCCGTCAATTGATGAGCTTTTTGAGAGGGAGGTGGCTGATCCTGGCTACTGCAGCAGGGTTCCAAACTTCATCATAGGGAGGGCTGGATATGGGCAGGTTAGATTCTTGGGCGACACCGATGTGAGGGACATTGACCTGAATGAAATTGTCAGGTTCGAAAAACACAATGTGGTGGTTTATGAAGATGAGACTTGTAAGCCACCTGTAGGGCATGGTCTTAACAAAGCAGCAGAAGTGTCCCTGCTGCTGAGTCTGAAGGATCTTCCAGAGCCCAGTATCCTTGTTGAGGTGCTAAGGTGTCGTGCAAGAAAGCAAGGTTCTAGGTTTCTTTCATTCAATCCAGTGAATGGAAAATGGAAATTTGAGGTTGATCATTTTAGTAGATTTGGGCTTGTGGATGAGGAGGAAGAGGATGCTGTGATGGACGACGCAGCTATTCGGCAGCCAATTACTGAAGTAAGAGAAAGAGACCCACCTTCAAATGGTCATGAAATTGAGCTTTCCCATTCATTGCCTGCTCATCTCGGGCTTGACCCTGCAAAGATGCAAGAAATGAGGATGGTGATGTTTTCCAATGTGGAAGAAGATGAATATATGGAGGATGGGCTCCCTTCTGACGAGAGGTATGGTAGCAGAGAAAGGATGAATGTGGATTCACCTACCTCAAGCGGTAAAGGTTTGAGGTTAAGGTCTCTCTCTCCCTTGCACGTGTCTTCTCAGAAGGCTGGCAGGAGATCTGGTATGCCGGTTCGGAAAGAACCTCAGGCACTTTTGGACTACAGTATGAATTCTTCAGAGCTTGGTCCATCGACTCAGGGTATTCTTATGTCTGGGCAAAACAGAGGATTTCCAGTGAGTATGACCAAGGTGGATGGTTTTAAGCTGCCGGCTGACCAAGAAACTCCTGTTGCTGGAAACATGTATACTAATTGTGTAGTGGATGCTGCTTTATTCATGGGTAGATCATTTCGTGTTGGTTGGGGACCAAATGGTTTACTTGTACATTCAGGTAGTCTGGTCAATAATCCTGGAACGGGCCTATCTTCTGTTATTCATATAGAGAAAGTTGCAAGTGACAAAGCTGTGCGTGATGATAAGAACAAGATTAAGGATGACCTAACAGAACTATGTTTTTCTGATCCAATGGACCTCCATAAGAGTCTTGATCATGAGTTTCTGGAGACTGAGTCTGACTCGTTCAGATTAAAACTTCAGAATGTCAAGGCAAATCGTTTGGTTTTGCCTGACATCTGCAGGTCATATATTGACGTAATTGAAAAGCAGCTTGAAGTCAGTGATTTATCTATGTCTACGCGTGTGCTGTTGATGCATCAAGTAACAGTGTGGGAGTTAATCAGGGTCTTGTTCTCAGAAAGAGCAACTGGTAACCAGTTGGAGCCTGTTGCAGATGGTGATCAGGAAGGCATGGTTTTAGACAAAAAAGAAGGCTATGTCGACATAGACCCTGAAGCACTTCCTTTGTTTAGGAGAGCAGACTTTAGCAATTGGTTACAGGACAGTGTTTGCCATCGGGTGCAAGGAGAGGTGGGCTCCTTAAATGATGCCAGGTACTTGGAACATATCCTTCTTCTTTTGACTGGTCGACAATTGGACACGGCCACAGAAATTGCTGTCTCAAGGGGTGATGTTCGGTTGGCAATCTTGCTAAGTCAGGCAGGTGGGTCAATGTCAAATCGATCTGACCTTGCTCAGACACTGGATCAGTGGAAAATGAATGGTCTAGATTTTGATTATATTGAGGAAGACTGGTTAAAGGTATATAGGTTGCTTGCTGGTAACGTACAGGCTGCTTTTCTAGATTCACCAATTGACTGGAAAAGGTACCTTGGTTTGATTATGTGGTATCAATTATCACCTGAAATACCACTTGATATTATCATTCATTCTTATGATCAACTCCTTGGTGAGGGCAAAGTTCCCTATCCTGTTCCTGTATATATAGATGAAGGACCTCTTGATGAAGCGCCTCAGTGGTCCCCAGGTGACCATTTTGATATCTCCTTCTACCTAATGCTTCTTCATGCCAATCAAGGCGAGAAGTTTGGGCTGCTAAAAACTATGTTCAGTGCATTCTCATCTTCATTCGACCCCTTGGATTATCATATGATATGGCATCAGCGTTCGATTTTGGAAGCTATTGGTGCTTTCAGTTCAAATGATCTTCACTTGCTAGATTTGAGTTTTGTTTATCAATTACTTTGTCTTGGGAAGTGCCATTGGGCTATCTATGTCATTCTACACATGCCGTATCTTGACGATGCCCCATACATTCATGAGAAATTAATCAGGGAAGTTTTATCACAGTATTGTGAGTCATGGAGTAGAGATGATGCTCAAAGGCAATACATTGTGGAACTTGGTATACCAGAAGAATGGATGCATGAAGCTCTGGTGAGTACAATTTTCTTTAGTAATATGCATTGCAAATATTTTATAATGCCAGTGCATGGAAAAACATTACACATGAAGCATGTATAGCTAATGAGCTCTATATACAGGCTCTTTATCATGAATACTATGGAGATAAGCAGGGTGCACTGGAGAATTTTATTCAGTGTGGCAACTGGAAGAAAGCTCATACTATTTTCATGACTTCTGTTGCTCATTCTATGTTTCTGTCATGTAAGTTTTTCTTACTGTGCCCTAAACAAAATTTTAATGAATTTATTTATTTGGTAAATATATTGCCTTTTTTTCACCGTGGACGAAATATTTTGCTTTTGCTCCACATAAATTTACAGCTGCACTTATTTGCTAGAAACCTGATGATGAGTCTGTTCAATAATCTATTCTTTTCCTCTTCATCGATTTATTTATATGCTTGGTGGAGTTGTATTTTTCATTTCTCTTCTGTTTTTTAATAAACATGGCATTCTTGGTATGAATATGCAGTCACTTGATTCATTGTTATTTTGGTTCAGCTAACCATCAGGAGGTCTGGAAGATCACAAGTGCCTTGGAGAACCATAAGTCTGAAATTGCTGACTGGGACCTTGGTGCCGGAATATACATAGACTTCTACATTCTAAAGAACTCAATGCAAGAAAGAAATGCCATGGATGATTCGGTATGAGCCCTTTTTTAAAGACAAACATTTCCTTGAAGATTTGTGAATGAGATCAGCATTACTTTTTCTTTCAGGATTCACTCGAGGAGATAAGTGAATCATGCAGGAGTTTCTTTGGCAGATTAAATGATTCATTGTTAGTCTGGGGAAGCAAATTACCTGTTGAGTCAAGGTAACATTTGATTATACAGTATGCGACTGATCCACTATTTGAAGAAATTAAGAACCAATCTCCACCTGAAACTATTTCATTCTGTACCATGTTTTAATGGAATTGGCCCCTTTGCTGCAACTGAATTATAATAAGCTCATGCAAACAGCAAACCAAAGCTATCTGAGGAAATTCACTGTTATGTTAAATTGTTCAGATTTCAGCTGATTAGCACCATTTGGAATTCAGGAACATATGTATCTGTAGCTTGTTTAGGTTTTGTTTCAGAATATTCTCTTTCTGGGCTTGCTGACAGCGTGGGTATGACAGAGCATGCTACTCGAAGATGGCAGAGGAGCTATGCGCGCTTCTCGTGGACACCCCAAGCGAGACGCTGAATCTACCCATGGGATGTCTTCAGACGATGCTCAACGCTCCAGTTCCAGATGAAATCAGGTCGTCTTACCTGCAGGATGCACTCAGCGTCTTCACCGAAATTCTTTGCAGCGATTCATAGCAGAAGGGTCCATGCTATCGTCTCCACAGGCTCCCGGGGAGTCTTTTATTGATGATCTGCAGTGTTCAAATCAAACATGGCTGGTGTTCAGATGTGTCCCGTAATCTGAGTGAAGGGGAGTGAAGCCTACAAGGCTACAACACACCAAAGAGTTTGTACGTCTCATTTGTGGTACTAGTAGAAAATTAGAAATGTATAATCTGATGTTGCCCCGGTGGATTTGGCACGCCGTGTGAACTACTGAAAACATGTATCGGGTTTTTCGTTGCATAGAGTACCAGGTCTTGTGAACTGTTGACTTGCGAGCTGTACACCTGCATCCAAGTCCAAGGGGTGTTTTCCTCGACTTTTTTTTTGTGATGATTATATTACTGAAAGGACAGCGTTACGGCGACCCGTGTATGTTTCGGGATACATTGAAGATTATTGAAGAATCCGTGCAGGTTCAGTTCTACCCGAGTAGAGTGCTGATCTTGCTCTGGCGTGCACGTCTCAGGTTCAGGTCAGTCACGCTATGGGAGTGACTGAGCCAAAACTGCTTTTGCGCAAACTTGCGCAGCTGCTTTGGTCTGTGAGATCTCTTGGTTTGTTTAGCGAAACTGGCGCCCGATGCTGCAGCCTAATACCGTGGACTGAGGGCGACGCGGCACACATGGGTTTTCTGGTGCGCGGTACACTCGCCCTCGGGGAAAAGGCAGGCCGCAGGCATCTTGGTGTCGCAAAGCCTGACGCTAGCAAAGGCACGGCACGCCACGGCAAGGCGCATCCGGGGTCGTTATTCTGCTCTGCTGGTCAGCTCTGCAACCTCGCTGTTTCTGTGGACGTTTAGCTCGAGAAATCGTCCCTCCCTGCACGCCTGCAGGACGATGCGAGACGTGTACCTCCAACAAAAAGACACGACTTTCTTTGGGTTAGTGCGATTATAATTATTTGCAAAGATGCGATGGTTTAGAATTATTTGCAAAGATGCAGGCGTGCAGGTGTGGTTAGTAGTAGCCCACCTGTCGAAGGAGGCGAGGACAATGATGAGGCCATGAGTCAGCTAAGATCTGGCTGAATATATCATCTGTCGCCTTGCTCGTTTAGCTTATAAACCGTATTTTTCAGCTAACGAATAGTATTTTTCTCTCGCGACAAATCAACCGATAGTACTTTTAGCCACAGCTTACCCAAGCAAACAGGGCATGATGATGGCATATCTAACCGGTGTTAATAACAAAAAATTGAAACCTGAACCAAGTCCTCTAGAATACTAGTGCGTAGTACCTTGTTCGAGATTGAAGCACAAAGGCACGGCATGGGCGCATGGCGTGACTCTGGTCGGCGCTACTGCCTGGTACACTGCAACCACCGCCGGCATCCAAGCGGGTGGTACCGCACCTAGGATTCCAGGAAGTGTCTAGACGGAACACGACCGGGGGCATCAATGTAACACCCTGTTACGAGCTTGAGATTTAGATCCGAGAGGATTAGCCTAACAAGTTTTCAGATTTTAAAAATTTATAACGCACGTGAAATGATATCCAAGTTAACTTACTTGGTGCGTAAAAGTGCTAATGAAAATCCTAACGAGAAACAATTTATATAAATAAAAATAAAATATAACTTGTGTGTAATACTTAAGTAAAGATGACGAGCAAGTTGTGTACATGAAAAATGCAACTTTAATTTTTAAAAAATAAACGTGTTAACTAATGTTCTTGGAAGCTCCAAAAATCAAATTGGAAATTAAAATTAACCTTTTCGTTAAGTCGGCAAAGATTTGAACTTATGTTAAAGTACTATTTTTGGCAAGTTATGTTAAGCAAAATAATTAAATAGTGCTTAAATGTTTTGCTCCTATGGGTTTGTATGAAGTATGGACTATTGTGTGAAATGCTTGTTGGTTGAAATTAATAAGGTTTAGACATTTTAAAAATTATGGCAAAAATGTTAGTGGTTGTTTAGTTCTAATTGAACTCTTGCCCTTTTCTAAATCCGAAAAGGACGGTAGACAATGATATTTTAGCAATTGAATTCTAGCTAAAACACTAGCTCCATGATTTCGTAGTGTTAGTTGCCTCTAAGTGGGTACTTTAGCATGGTGAAGTCCACGGATGAGTTGAAGTTGTCGTGGCGTTGCAAAAATTGCCATAACTTTTGTTAGAACGCGCTGTCGATCTTGTTTCGGGCTTCGGTCGTGAACCGACGTTTAGCGCGACGAGCTCTTGTTGGCACCTCTCTATCTCCCTCGATGCTCACTCTCTGGCCACGCTTGTTGCTCGAACGAGAAGCCCTTAGTGGCTACTAGAATCTTGAACTCTTGTTTTAATCTCAACCGGGCTCTAAGCGGTTGGTTTTGACGCTTTAAAATTCATGCTTAGCACGTTCTGGCTGTTCGGCTGGGAGTGTGTGGTCACCGCATTTGGTGCACGCCGTGGCTGCCTCTGGCCGCACGCGTGCGTGGGCAGGCTGATGGTGGCCACCCTCGACCTGGCTGCGGCGTGGCCGTGGCTTGGCCACCTTCAGCTGCGACGCCTGCTGCTGACTGATGGCTTCGACACTCGCCCCTCGGCCGCCGCCGCAGCCCTGCTGCGCGGCTGCCCCACCTGCTGCTCTCCTTGTCTTGAGCCGCGCCGCTGCTCGTGGCGCTGTCCCACGCCCTCCGACTCACCCGGCTGCTGTAGCAATTGTTCTCAGCCGTATAACCCACCTACCAAGCCCGAGCTCGACGTCGTACATAGTCTACTGTATCGCAACGCTGTGCTGCTGCGTGCGCATGGCAGCATACGAGCACACCTTCAATGGCTCCGTCCAAGCGCTAACCGACGCGCCGCCTGTCCCTTGCTCGTGCGGTTATATCCCTGCGCTGCCGTGCCTCGTCGGGTCGTGGCTAGACCACCTCTGCGACGTGGCGGTGGCAGTGCACCACTCTGTAACACATCTGGTGTTACGAACTTGCTTAGCACCGAGATTTAGACCTAAGAGGATTTACCGAAACAATTTTCTTGGATTTTTTTATTTAAAACATACTTGAAGTGATAAGTGAATCCTGCGTGACTCAGTTTTGTGGACTCAAATAAATGCCCAAGTTAAATTACTCAGTGCGTAAAGATATTTAGAAATGTCGGACAACAACTCTAGCAAATAAAAGGGCGAATGGCTTGTTTATTTGATTAAGCATAAAAAACAAATTTTATAAACAAAAATACGATACAACTGGTATATAGTACTTAAGTAAAATTCGGAGCATGATTGTTGTTGCATTTAAAATATCGAGTAACAAACTTTAGTGCTTTAGCCGTGTTTGAAAATATATATAATCGGCTTGGAAAATGAATATTTGAGAGCTAAAATGATATATAATGTGGGTAGAAAATTATGCCATCAAGGTAAGAACGTCGTGAGTGTGTTAGTATGTTTGTTCGAGTATTGTTGTGATGTATGTTAGTTTTAAAATTAGTTTGAAAAGGAATGAAAATGGAAAGCCCATTCGTAGTTGTGTTGATAACTAATAGTCAGCTTGAAAAGTGATTTTTATAGAGCAGCAATAATATAGAACGTGTGTTTGGGGTTTTAATAAAAATTGAAGTACAAGGCGAGTAGATGAAGACGCAACTTGGGTTTTGGAAAATAAATGCTGTTGCGCGTTCGTAGCCGCTCGTTCCACCGACCCTGCCACGGCCGGCAGAGCCACGCGACGCCTGTGTGTTCGGCTGCAGCGTGCGCCCTCGCGTCCTTGTTTTGGAGTGCGTTAAAGAAAGATGGCCAAGCTCGCTTCTTTAACCGATCCATCGCGCAGAGGCGTCAGGAGGTGAGCACATGGTTCTGCCCCTACCCACGCTGTGTCCTCTGACCTTCTTATGCTCGCCGCTACTGGCCACGCTGTGCTGTCCCGTCCTGCTCCCCTCGTCGTGCTTGAAATTGGTGGCGAGCCCGCACGTGTCTCCTTGCTTTTCCTCTTGCGCTTGTTCTGCCCCCCCTGTAGGTCCGCAGCGCCGCTACGCGCCGATGTCGCCGGCCTCTCCCTCGCGAGCGAGCCTGAGCCTTGGAGCACCACCACTGTGGCCACGCAGTCCGTCGCCTCTCCCCTTCCCCTCGCAGCGGAGGAGCGTGTGAGTCCCTCGGTCCCACGTTGGACCGCAGCTCTCAGCGCCGCTCCTCCCGTGCCCACGCGTCGGCGCCCCTGTCGCCGCCAAGGCGCACCGCGAGAGTGCGCAAGCCTACAGCGCTGCCCACCCTGCTCCTCCGTAGCTCCACAGCGCGCTCGAGCCACCTCGCCAGCCACCGCGCCCTCGCACTGCAAGCTACCGCTTTCCCACGCCTCTTTCCACCGCCATTGCCATGTCTCCCGTCCGCCCGTAGCCGGCCCCATCGCGAGCACGCGCAAGCGCTCTGCAGGCCCATAGCGTTGCCCCACACCGCGTTCCCGTTGTGGCCGCGTCACTGCAGCCACCCCTAGTGCGTCGTGGCCATCCGTCGTCGCGTCACGCCAACCGCCCACTCGTCGCCGGTCTCCCTCCACCTCGCGTGCGCGAGCCCCTCGGTCGCCTTGGACCTACAGCTTCCCCGCGCTGCCCCTCCCGAGCCCTGCGTTGCTCCGAAGCGCCCCCACCGCTAAGCCGCTTCACCTCCGCTACCATCGCCCCATGGCCGCCTGCGTGCGTGCGTGGCCGTCGTGCCGTGGGCCGCCTCGGTTCATGTCGTCGACGACCACGTGCATGGCTGGGTCCGAGGCTACCCCTGTGCCGCCTGGTCGTCGTTCCACCGACGGGAATCGTCGGAGCCGCCGTCCTCTGCTCGTGCTCTGTTTTGAGGGAGAGAAGGTGAGGTAGTGTGAATAGAAACTAATATAGGGTTCTTATTACAAAATATGTGACTCATGTTAATAGTGTCTAGAGTACCACAGATTAATTTAATGAAAGTACTGGGCCACTTAGCAATTGTGTCGTCGCCACCTTGCCTAGACCACGTGGGTCGGCTTGATGGGCTACGGCCGCCTGCCCCTGGGCCTGGTGTCGCGCGCCTTGCTGGGCTGCTCGCGCCCGTGTGCTGGGCCGGCCTGTGGCCAAGTCACGCTGCCGGCCTTGGTCCGCCTATGCCTGGGCCACGCCGTGCCTAGGCCGGCCGTGTGCCGCTCCCGCACCTGGGCCAGGTGTGCGCGGACTCCCGCCTGGGCCGCCGCGCCCTTTTCCGCGCCGCTAGGCCACGTCTGGCTAGCAGGCCGCGCGCGTGTCTGCGGGCCGAGCCAAGCCGCTGGCCCTTTTAGTTTTCTAAAGTAATTGTTAATTTAGTTTTAGAAATAAACTTGTAAAATCAATATAAATTTGTGTAGTTGTCCAAAAATTATGAAACCAATTTTGTTAGGCTCCTAAAATCACGATCTATCTATTAGCGTATTTGGTTCATCTAGTTTTAAAATATTTTTAGGGTTGCTTTAATTATTTTAATGTTTAGTATTATTAAAATGTGAACTTGTAGGAATTTTCGTGATAAATCGGTGATAGTGTTGACTCCGAAAATTTTATAGTAAATTGCTAATATTATTATTTGCTCACTGTAATTTGTGTAGCTCTAGAATAATTAGTTTGCTAGATAGATAAAGATGCCCTATTTTGAATAAAGATTAAATCGATAGAATGAAATAAAGAAACAACTTGAGTTGTATAACTTAAACACTTGTTGAGAAATGACACCTTTCTTGATGATGTTGATACGTAGATTAGTACGTTAGTCATTAGAGCTAGCTTGTTAGTTTGTAGTATGTACTCTATTTTAAGGGTTGTTGCTGCTTGGTTAATTAACTGTTGCATCATCTCTGCATCGCATTGCATATCATAATAGGAACGACGGTGGATCGATGGTATCATCTGGAGTATCAGAAAAGATGGTGTCTCGATGGTCATGTCATCACGATGGAAAGCTAACTTCTGATTAAATCTTACCCAGGCAAGCCTCGGTGCATAACCCCTACTTTTCTGCACTTTAAATTATATTTGTGCGTTAAGTTAAAGGAGTTGAATGAAACCCACTTGCATATATATATATATATTTATCCTATGAGTCTTACTAGTATGACAGGATCATGTAGATTGCTATGCTACAGGACTCCGGTAGAAGTCGAGTGATTGTCTATCACTCGCGAGAGATAGAAAATATATTACTGCATTATTATCATTTAGAATATATAAATGGTGAAAGAAAAAATAGAGATATGGTTTGGGTATTGATGGGTGTAAGAGGTTGTGTCCTACAGCCAATGAGGCATAGCTTGGTTACACCGTTTTCCCTGTCTGTGTTGGTTTAGGATCGGCCGTTGCATTGGGTTCTAGGCAGGTCACAGACTTATTATCCCGAGCACATACTTGAGTATAGGTGCAAGGAAGACTTATTACTCTCTTGTCATGGGTTCTGGCTCTTTCCGGACCGACTGTCAGGGTGGTTTTTAGGGAAAGGTCCTTGCACTGCATTGAGTTCGGGACTCAGGGGCGGGGGCTTGGAGTCCTAGTTTAGACGGTGACCTAGACCCCATGACAGGAGGGTAGTGGGTTGGTCCTGCTTGTGCCTGGGGTATAAGCGGGGAGTGTGTTTTGGGGTACCCAGCTAGGCATATAGTTTCTCGAATCACCGGGCAATCCGATACGGCTTGTCTACAGTCTAGCAACGTAGAAAGAACTGGAAGATGAAAGATAATAAAATGATTCTAATGGCTTACCACCTGATTGAAAGTAGCATAGGTGCTTACATAGAATGGTTAGTTAATGAACTAATACGTCTGCTAATAAAATTGAATATAAGGACGTACACTTAGTAATACTTTCTGTAGATGCAATAAACCCATAAACCAGATAGCCTTGCATTTCTTTGGAGTCTTTTCTTTTCTCCTGCCAGGTAAGTCTTGCTGAGTACAATTGAATACTCATGGTTTTATTTCCCCCTGTTGCAGGTGACAGGCAGATGCTAGAGCTGACCCTTGTGTGTGGGTTCCTCCTGGTGGGCCCAGAGAGGATTTACTTTTCATGGCAATCATAGTCTTTATTTATAACTCTTACTAAATGTTTTTATAAATGAAAGTTTTATAATCTGCTGTCATAGTTTACTTATCAATGTTTCATCATGTCATGAATAGATATTTATTCCGCTGTAACTCTGTTCACATATTTATATTCCCTTGTTAAATTAAATTATTCATAACTCTGATAACATGTTCATATTCCGCTATTATAAATAATAAATATTATACTATGATGTTGCATAAAAAGTGATGTAAGAAATGGTTAAGAATGATGTAAGCTTTATTCTCTTATTTGTGATCCTGATGGAAAAATATAGATTTTTGGGTTCTTCCTTGGAGTGTGCTCGACGGAACTGTATAATTTGATGTCTTCCCTTGAGTACTTAGTGTCTAATGAAAGACGAGTACTCCTACGAGGTATTAGATTAGGCAGTTCCGCCACACACTCTCCCTTTTCCTTTCTTAATCACCAGCCCAAGGCTTCCTAGTCCAATTCCTCGTGTCAGCGAGTAGTAGAGGAAATTAGCTAGGAGCCCCATTCACACTGAGTCCAATCGTTGTCTGTCGGGGTTGAATTTGGTTTCTCCCCACCGCTAGTCATGTGCGTCGCCGAAACGGTAGGTCAGGAGGTAAGGCATGTAGGAGTGGTAGCAATTCGATTGCTCGTAACCCTAAGCTCGCCTTGACTTTCTCCATCTGGTGCTCGCGTTACTTTGGCCAGTATGCTCGACGATGGAGTGTGGATGCGTCGGTGCCGTGCTCGGAGCGCCACCGCGCGGTGCGGGCGCACGTGGCTAGACCACCGCAGCGCTCCCTTGCTTCAGCCGTTAGTGGGGCGTGCACCACGGTGAGCCATTAATGCTTATCCGCCACTTCTACTGTGCCGAGCGTACGTAGGTTCGTCAGAACAGGCGCGCCACCGCCGTGGATAGCCGCTCGCCGCTGTAGCTCATGCCAGTGCGTCTCTAAGCCCCTAACCGCCACCTAGTCGTGCACGTTTAGCCGTGGATGGTGGTCGACCCCTTACTCCCGTCTTAGTGAGCCTAGGTTGCTCGACGTAACTACCCTATGCCGTCGGCCGCCGCGTCGGTGAGCGTGGGGATTTCGGGGACCTGCCCATGGTGAGGACAAAAACAATCGAGGGCCTGATCGCAAAGCCACTGCCGATAGGAACAGTACACATGGTAGTCGTACTATTACCTCGAAGCTCGAGAGCTTTTCTGCAAAGCCGCCGTCGCGCGTGGACCCCCGGTATTAGGCCGTGCTGGGCCGCCACAACGCGCGCGCAACCATGCCACGCTGGGCTACCGGGCCTAAGGGGGTTGCTGTCGACCCTTTGCATTTTCTAATGCATTTTTAATTTAGTTTCTAAGGTAAACTTGTAAATCCAGTTTAAAATTGTGTAGTTAACCAAAAATTGTGAAACCAATTTGGTTCAGTTCCTGAAATTATGATCTATCTGCTAGTATATTTTGTTCACATAGTTTTATAATATTTACATGAGTTATCTAATTAATTAAAGATGCTTAATATTGTAAGATATAAATTTGTAGGAATTGTTGTGACAAATTGGTGATAGTGTTGGCTCTGAAACTTTCACAGTAAATTCCTTACATTATTAGGTGCTCGCTGTAATTTTTGTAGCTCCATAATATTGGTTTGCTAAGGTAGCTAAATGAACCTTAGTTTAAAAATATATATTTAATTCATAAAATGTTGAAACACCTTTAGGGTTGTAGGAGTAAAATATTTTTCCGGAGACAAAGCCTTACTTGATGACATGGATATGTAGACTAGTACGTTAGTCATTAAAGCTAGCTCGTTAGCATGCGGAGCGTAATTGTATTTTAGAGTTGTAGTTGCCGTTGATTATTTATATCTCTACGTTGCATCCCCGTATATCATAATAGGAACAACGATAGATCATGGAGTCGACCGAAGTAGCGGAAAAGATGGTGCCTTGATAACCGTGTCACCAATGGAATGTTAATCTTTGGTTGTATCTTGCCCAGACAAGTCCCGGTGCATACCCCTATTATTCTATACTTTATTTTATGCTTGTGCATTAAGTTTTAAGGAGTTGAATGAAACCACTTGCATATATATATCCTTATCCTATGAGTCCTACTAGTATGTCAGGATCATGTAGATTGCTCTGCTATAGGACCCGGTAGAAGTCGAGTGATTACCTGTCACTCGCGAGAGATAGGAAAGATATTATTGTTGTTATTATATTACTATCATATGGAATATATATGAATGATAATTGGAGACCAGGCGGAATGGTACTTTGGATCTAGACTTGGTTAGGCATTCGAGTGAGGCTCGGATTGCATTTGTTCTGCCTGTGTTGATTAAGGACCGTCCGTTGCTGTGGATGGTAGTCAGGCCACAGACTTATTATCCTGAGCACATACTTGCTTATGGGAGCAGAAAGGCTTGTTATGCTCTTATCATGGGTTTTGGCTCTTTTCAGACCGACTGATTGGAGGCGGGAAAAGGTGAAGGTCTAAGCACCATATTGAGACCGTGTCTTAAGTGTGGGGGCTTGGAGTCCAAGTTTGGATGGGGACCTAGACCCTGTGATAAGAGTGGAATGGGTTGGTCTTATTTGTGCCTAGGTGAAAGGGTCAAGATGACGACTAGAGGGGGGGGGGGTGAATAGTCTTTTCTAAAATTCAACCGCGTTGGCTAACCAAAACAAGTGCAGAATTATAACTACCGGTCTAGCCAAAACTACACCCCTCTATCTATATTCACTAGTACCTTTCAAATATACTAATTAAGCAATAAAGGTGCTGGGCTAGCTAAAGCTCACCTAATCAATTCTAGGAGCAAGGTCACATAAACCTATGCCACTAGTACTTTAAGCAACAAGGGAGCTCCTACACATGCTAGTAAGCAAAAACACAAAGCCAACTAAGCTCACTAGCAATGCTCAATAACAAGGCAACCAATGCCAAATTAGAGAGCACAATTACTTAGCTACACAAACTAAGCAATATGACTAACAAGGTTACACAAACCAAATTAGCCACGCAAGGGAGCTACTTCTATGCTACACAAGCAAGAAGGTAACTAGCAAGCTACACAAGCTAACTAATTACAAAAGCAACAACACAAGCTCAATGTATATGAAAGTAATCGCAAGCTTGTGTAACGGGGATGCAAACCAACAGAAAGAACAAGGTTGACATGATGATTTTTCTCTCGAGGTTCACGTGTTTGCCAACACGCTAGTCCCCGTTGTGTCGACCAATCACTTGGTGGTTCGGCGGCTAATTGGCATCACCCACCAAGCCCGCACATTGGGCGCCGCAAGAACCTACCCCGAAGGTGAGGGTAGCTCAATGACACATTTTACTAAAGTTGCTCTTCGCGACTCCCGCGGGGCGAGCACAATGCCCCTCACAAGCTCTTCTCTAGAGCGCCGCACAAGCTTCTTGCGGGCTTCGATGGAGACCACCACCAAGCCATCTAGGAGTGGCAACCTCCAAGAGTAACAAGCACCACTGGCTTGCAACTCGATCACCTAGTGCCACTCGATGCAACCTCACAATACAATCACACTAGAATCTCTCACTCACATAATCGGATGATCACTATCAAGTATGTGTGAGATGGAGGGCTCCTAAGCACTCTCAAGCATGGACACAAAGTCCCCTAAGGTGCTCAGCTCTAGCCATGGCCGAAGGCCACTTTTATTTATAGCCCCAAGGGCTAAACTAGCCGTTACCCCTTCAGTGTTGACCGAACGTTGTACCTCAGCGTCTGGTCGCCCGATGACAGCCATGTGTCACCTGCGTTCAACGGCATTCTTCCAATCTCAACGGTCATCTTCTGACCGGATGCAGCAGCTTCAACTGACTGGACGCTGGACCTTCAGCGTTTGGTCGTTTACAGTAAGGTACCGACCCTGACCGGACACGTCTAGTCGGACGTGATCGGACCAGTCCCAGCACCCGATCACTCTTCAGTGACACTGCTTCGTCCGACAACAGGACTAGACACTGCCTCCAGCGTCCGGTCACTTTTAGAGCCAGCGTCCGGTCAACTGACCGACGCTGCACGCTGACTACCACCACTGACCGGACGCTCAGCATGAAACAACCGGACGCTCAGCCACTGAGTCCGATCGAGTCCAGTAAGCCTCCAGGGCTAACCGGACGTGTCTGTTAGAAACTGACCGGACGTTGAGCCTCAGCGTCCGGTCGAGTACAGTAAGCACCCACTAACGACCGGACGCGTCCGGTTACATCGGACCGGACGCTGCCAGCGTCCGATCGACTGTTCCACCGAACACTGATTTTGCTGATTCACACCGGACGCGTCTGGTCGCTGAGTACGTCGCCAATTACTGGACGTGTCCGGTCACCATACCGGACGCGTCCGGTAGCTCTGTAACCAGCGCGACTACCTCGTTTTCAACTCTATCTTCTTCACCCTTGCTCAAATGTGCCAACCACTAAGTGTATCACCTTGTGCACATGTGTTAGCATATTTTTACAAACATTTTCAAGGGTGTTAGCCACTCAACTTGCCACGCCACTCGATCCTAGCAACGATGCAAAGTTAGATCACTCGAGTGATACTAGATGACCGATATGCAAACAAGTTTGCCCCTCTTGATAGTATGGCCATCTATCCTAAACCTAGTCATAAACTTCTCTACACACCTATGACCGGTGAAATAAAATGTCCTAGGTTATACCTTTGCCTTGCGCATTCCATTCCATCTCCTCCAATGTTGATGCAACACATGCACCAACATGATCAACAATGATATGATCCACTTCATATCATCACGTGATCATATTGGTTCATCGATCTTGACTTCACTTGCTTTTCACCGTTGCCTTTGTCCATCGGCACCAAGTCTCGCTCAAGCTTCACCGCCACGTGGTCCATCGCTCCAAAGCCTCCGACTTGCCCTTCACACTTGCAATCGGTCCATCAAGCCAAGTCATGTCTTGATCTTCTCCACCTTTGATCACATGACTCAATGTCATGTCTCATGTGCAATGAGCTCCTTCATCATCACATGTGTGAGCTTTGCAACATCTCCAAGCCATTTTCACCTTCATGGCATATGTTGCTCACACACATGTACCTGTGGACTAATTACCTGTGTATCTCACATAAACACAATTAGTCCATCTAGGTTGTCACTCAATTACCAAAACCACACAATGACCTTTCAATCTCCCCCTTTTTGGTAATTGATGACAACTCTACAAAGATATGGAAATTAAGCTCTTTTGGATTCATGTTGCTTGCCCAAGCAATTTTACCATGTGAAAATGATTTTGGACAAGTACCACAAACCTGAAATAGTAGTATTAGCTCCCCCTACATATGTGCTAGAGTATTTGATTTGAAGCTCGCACATATGCATAGATTTAAAATTGTGGGAGAGTAATTACTACCAAATGATGCTAAGGTGTATAGAATAAACCTTTGAAGCGTGTACCAATCGGAGTTGCACCTTGAAGTTCATCCTTAGCACCATGGTTAGCTAGATATCACTTGGAAATAAAAACACTAGATACCTTTGTGAGATCAACATTAAAAGCAAGGTACTAGCATTACTTGAAAAAACATACCAAGTGTCTAGCTATCATCCTATGCATGCTAGTTATCAAATTATCATTCAATTTCTACAACTAGCATACACCACACAAGCATGCATATTGAATTTGAAAGCTTTATGCAATGCAAGCAAGCACATGAATATGCACATATCAAATGCAATCAACCAAAGTTCATGAGCTTGCTCCCCCTACTTATGTGCTTCTCTTGTTCAAGAAATTTTGATCCATCTCTTTTCTCCAATGTTGCCCTCTCTTTGTCCATATTCATGTCCAAGCCCCTACACTAAGCATCTCAAATGTTCCTCGGATCACCACTTCCATGTTAGCCTTCCAAGTACCACACTTGGTTTACTTACACATAGGCGGCAAGCCCCTACACTAGGGAGAAGTGACCTCTCTCCAAGAATCATTCTTGATACTCACTTGAAATGACTTGATTGATTGATCCAAGTGATGGACTTAACTTGGTGAGTAACTTTGATTCCTTCTTTAAGTCCTTCTCTTTCTACTTGTTTAAGTCATTTTCTTTCTACCAAATGATTTCCAATAGTCACTAGAACTTAAACTTCAACTTCATCTTGAGTTTGATCTTGATCTTTCAATTTGAGTACCGAATGTGTGCAAAGTACACTCCACAATCAAATAGCCTTATACTCATATCTTGTCATGCTTCTAGATCATCTCAAAACCAAACTTAGGTACCTCAAACACTTGTAAACATGTTTCCAACTTGAAGACCTTTCAATCAAAGTGACTCTAGATCAATCCAATATTTGTCACTTTTCTGACAGATTTTGTACCCTTCAAAGAAATAAGTATATCTCCCAAAGTACAAATCCAAATACCACAAAATTTGGTGAAGATGTTCTTTACTAAGTTATCTAGCAGCTGTAAAAATTTGAGGTTCATTTGACTTCTAGATTGTGACCAGATTTCAATTCTTCCACCACTTCTATATGCCTAAAACAGCTGCACTATAGCTAACAAGATCTACTCCAAAACCGAAGCATTTCTTATCCAATTCTCATGAAAATTGTACAGCATCTTATACCATAAGTCTAGAGCATGTACACCAATTTTTATGCCAATACAATAAGATTTGATCACTCAAGCATGGCTATGATCACAGCTAGCTCAGATTCTCAATTATAGGACAGATTTCAATAATTGAGCTATACTTCATCAAATATGAATCAAACTTGAAACTAACTTGTTTAAATACTTCCATAAGACATATATCTATTAAAACCACTTACTAAATGTCATCTTATAAACTTATCCAACTTAAATCAATCTAAACTTGACTACTAATCAATTTATCCATTCAATCATCTCATAGCAAGCAACATTGCATATTTATCCAATTCAATCAACTCATATGCACCCAAATGAAATGATCAACAAGAGATATACCTTGATTAGCTCATGATCATCCAACTTAGCAAGCTTCAACTCAATTATTTGCAAGTCATCAAATATATCCAATGAATCACCAACAACTTAAAATTAACACTTGTATGTTGTAGCACATTTGGACTTCACTCAATTTGTCATGGCATTGGGATAATGATCATCACTTAGCAATACTTGGCTCAACTACATGATCAACAAGATGAATATCATTTGAACCAAGCCTCCAATGCCGTTGGTACCTACAAACAATCATCCACTTGTTGATGGTACCCAAATAAGTTTGGGTCCTCTCAAGTTAGGAGCAACATACTTAGGCGTTGCCTTAGTATGAGTAGCGGGATATTTTGCAATAGCAACCATAGAGGTACCATTACCATCCTTTCTAAGCCCATTATTATCAACAATTGAAATAGGCTTAGAAATGTCACCTAGGGGACATGAATGTGTCATGCGTCTCCTTTCCCGGCATGAGTAGCACTTTCTCTTTGCTTGAGCCTTCTCTTCTTTGCTCATGTGGTGCCTCTCATTGCCTTGCCTCTCATGGATTGCTTGAGCCTTCTTCTCAAGCTTGGTAGGACACTTAGAGGCAAAGTGTCCCACACTTCCACACTTGAACTTAGGGTCTAATGGAAGACAAATACTCCTGGGAGGCATTAGATTAGGCGGTTTTGCCATAATCAATCTCGCAAAAGGGGCAGGGGGGCACTCATCTGCACCGCACAAATGCACACGGGGAGCATGAGCATGTGCTGCCCATCTTGATCGGCGGTGAAATACAAAGATAACATCGACGGGGCACCACACGGAGATTTGCAACATGTGACTGTTTATTACTCACTCTGTTCTAAATTATAAGTCATTTTGAAAATTTTATATCTATTTTGCAATGCATCTAGATATAATCCAGGTTTGCTTGAACTTAATAGCCTGGCTTATCAGCCATGGTACAATGTTTTTCTCTCACAACAAATCAGTGAACAGTACTTTTCAACCTGGCTTTTCAGCGAAATGAACAGGGCCATGTCTAGATACATAGCAAAATGAATAAACAAAAAAAAGTCAAAGCGACTTATAATTTAGAACGGATGGAGTACTTTACATTCACATCCAAGAGAGACTGAGCGAGACGTCTTGCAAGCCACAACAAGCACATGGGACGTGGAAATACTTCCCGTAGTAAAAAAACGTAAGTGTTAGTGTCCAGACGTTCGGACGGGCACCCACATCTGGACGGCCACGCGCTACACTCCGTTCTGCGCTCCACGCGGGGCCCGTGTCGCCCGAGCGACAAGAGGGGAAGGGCGCACGACGCCTCCGATTTGCAAGGACCTGGCAGCGGCGTCATATGGATGTCCTGCCGACGCCGGGAGAGATAATGCAGCAGAAGGTGGAGAGGAGAAATGCAACACTTGATCTACTTTTAAAACATCAAAAAACAACGGTTGCAACATACGTTTGATGGCAGTTGAAACACTTGAAACATGCTTATGAAACACTTGAAAAAACACCTAAAACCATTGCAACCTTACACAAACATCCAAATAAAACACATGCAACGTATGTGTGAAACATATGCAACATCCAGATAAACACAATTACAACATACGCCTGGAAAACACAGATAAAACATACCTCTGAAACATTAAAACACTCGAAATATACGCTTGCAACGTACCTCTGAAACAAGTGCAACATATGCAACATGTGAAAAATCCTCCGATCTGCTTTTGCAACGTCCATATGAAACAAATGCAACATATATCTAAAACACCTGAAACACTTGAAACATACATATTCAATATGGGGGGAGAGAGAGCCTGGCGCGGGGAGCGCCATGGCCGCCGGGTGGGGGAAACACGGTCACCGGGGTGAGAGAGGGCGCCGCCAAGGGTGGGGAGGGCATCTCGCCCTAGGTGGGGGAGCACCACCGACTCCCCTACAACATAGCCGTGCCACCTCCAAAGGATCTCGCTCATGCCCCATGGATCTCGCCAGTGTGGGGGAGAGGGTTGTCGGATCTGCGGCGTTGGGGGAGGACGCAGGGGTGGGGGAGGGGCGCCTCCGAGGTGAGTGAGGGCGCCGCCGCCGGCCAGGGAGGCAGCCATGGCCATACGTCGGGGTATGGGAGGGCGCGCGTGGGGTGGGTGAGGGCACCGCTGCCGGTCATGGAGGGAGCGGGCAGCGCATGTGATGGAGGGGGCGAGAGGCGAGCGAGCTAGTAGATGAGTGGGGGGTAAAGTTAAATGTGTCCTTAAGGGCATGTGCTCTCACCACCTGCACTATTGGATGGATTCGCATTGAGAAGTGTACCTACACATATCTCAATGCGACATGTGTGTACACTTTTTAATGCAAATTCAAAGGTAGAGATGATGAAAGCACATGCCCTTAAAGGCTGGAGGGTAGCATAGTGAAGGATTTTTTTTTCATAGCGAGCGAATGAGTGGGGAGCTGCTTACCACGCCTCGGACTTCTGGTAAGTAGCATTACCCTAAAAAATGTTAAATCCGTGTCGCGTTATTAGCGTATTTGCTTGCGTCATTAGTAGTAGTAGTATACAAGCACAAAACCCTTTGGCAAATTATAGAGTACACTATAATAATAGATAGACAGACCTGTAAAATGTAATATAAAAATTGGAAAATCGCTGAGACAGACAGACAGACTTGACGTGCTGCTACAGAACGTGAACACGCCGCGGCGGTGCGGAGCCCCCCGGCACGTCGCCGCCGCGGGATTAAATATGGAGACCACAGAAAGAGACAGGGTCCGCCATCAAACGAAGAGACGAAACCAGCGACGAGCCATCAGATCGCTGCACAAACCGTCGACGCGGCAGCAGAATTGAAAAAGCGATGCTTATCCGGAGCGATGGAGCTCGAGCAGACCCAATCGCCACCGAGTCACCGACCCGGGCGCGGCACGGGACTATATATATATACCAGCCCGGCCCCGCTCATCGATCATCACAGTGAGTTCACAGACAGCATCCACAGAGACCAGAGCAGGGCAAGCAAGAGCAGAGTGTTTCTGACTTCTGAGCGAGTGAGATCGTGTTCAGTGAAGAGAGAGAGAGAGAGAGGATGGATGACATCGCGTTGCTGGTGACGGAGCAGTTCGAGAAGAATTTGAAGAGAGGCGCCCCCGGGGCCGGCGCCGGCGGGGACAGCGGCAGCGGCGGCGAGAGGAGGAACTTCGGGGCCGTGGCCAAGGTGTGGAGCTCGTGGGTGGAGTCCGCCTCTGCCGCCGCGTCCGGGGTGGGGGTCAGCGTCGCCGTGCAGCTGCTGGAGCCCAAGACCGGGCTCGCCCTGGCCGCCGCCGACGGCCTCTTCTCCGCCTAGTGCTAGTGCATGTCTTTCTTTCTTCTGAGTGAGCTGTAATCGAGTCCTGCACCACACTGTGCTGGTGTGTAATCTGTACATCCATTAGTCGATGCGCCTGCGCCGTAACCCGGAACAAAGATACTATTCATGTTTGCTCCAGACTATGCTCTCGATTGTTTTGTTTGTCGTGACGATTTGTATGCGTGAACAACAATCGCTGTGCTACTAGGAACGCCTGCACGGAAAACACCGAGCGCTTCAACGCCGCTTCACCGGATGGCTGTGGCTTCTTGAGCGCAAGTTTGCTCGGGTTGCTGCTTGGCACTGCACCTTTTCAGAGCAGAAAACAAGAAATCCAAGGGCCCGATATTTGTACCACGGTGGTATACCAGCTGGTTTTTTAGAGGAAACCAGAGGGCTATTTACGTTGTCTGGTGGGCCGGCCGTGGCTGCAGTTTCAGAGCATCCCAGCAGCCAACGGCCGCAGGGCTTGTTTGCTTTGAAGACTGGGAATCTTGCCTGGCCCAGGCATCTCACCCAGGCCGTCAATTTCCAGCGCCTGGGGCTAGATTGACCTGCCTGGGCGGGCGCTCTCAGGTCAGGTCTTCATCCAAACACGCCCTTAAGGGCCGCAGCAAGGGCGACGGATAACAGGCTAATCTTTTGCTTGGCAAATGAAAACTAAACACGGTCTCTATATAGCGACTCGCCGGCTCCAGACACCTGGTCCACGTATCATTCATACCACACCACTCCAGGTATCACACACACAGACACGAGAGTATCCATCCACTCCACACACACAAAAAGAGGTACATGGCACAGGATACTCGACTGGTAAATGTCGCTACTAAGGTAAGACAACAGCCTGTCAGCACTGCAGCACGCTGCGCGGTCACTTGTGGCGCGGCGCCGCGGCCGCCCAAATTAAAGAAACCAATGAGCCGGCACAGGCTTCATCACCTTCACGCTTCACATTTGGTTGTATGAAACACAAACACAGGGAGACAGACACTAGCTAGCTACTGCACTTTGCATGTCGACGCTTCCAACCTGTCTGTCTACTGCTTTTCAGCGCCAACCAGCGCTAGGATCTCCGAGATAACCGTAGCTTTATCGGCCTCGAACTTCTTATCGTCTGCATTCAACAGTGAATTGAAGTTGGTCTTGGAACATATAGAGTTTTGGTTAACTGGATGCATGCGGATAAATTACCGAACGCGTGCCGCTAATTTAGCAATTTACCTTTCTCCACGGTGGTGAAGTCTTTCAAGAACCTCAGGAGCTTGCTTCTGTTGGCGCGCAGTATGCTGGTGATCTCAGGTGGCTGCTCCTTGTTAGCGACGAACAGCTGCATATTTATAGGGCAGACCCGCATTTTTCTTTATTAATTCAACCAACGAGAATAAAAGTTTGCAGCAGCAGTACGTTAGGGACAGGCAGGGGACTTTGACTGACGTGCCTTGAAGACATGGAAAGCCTCTACTTGAATAGCTATGCTTTCATCCTGGCGACGTGAAACGTAACAAGCAAATAAGTAAGATAATTAAGCGTATATATGAGATTCAAAGTCTGAACCGGGAGAGCGCATTCGACCAGGGACACAAAATTGAAGTACTAACAGTGCATAGCATGGTGGCTGAGCATGATTAGGATGATTGGGCAGTTGAGTTATTAAAATGCAGGGGAAAAAATCTTTACCCTTAGAAGGTTCATATGAATCATGAGGTGCTCTTTCGAACTAACATAGCGCACCATCACTGCACTGTTTGACCTTTCCAAAAGAATGTCTCGCAAGAGCTGAGAGGGATACCGTTTGCATATGGAACAAATGGGATAAGATCAAGTGACGTTCGTCAATTTATGAGTGCTGTTTGAATGTGATGGCAAGAAAACTTCAAAGTAATATATAGACAATGCTAAACAACGAGAAGGGAAAGGAGCGTACTTGAACGGCTTGCCTTCGGATGAAGTAGTTGGAAGCAGATAATATCAGTTTCGAGTTGAATTCCGCAAAGAACTGATGCATACATGCATAGCTTACTACAGTTAGAGATTACAATAATCTGTGCTGCAAATAAAGTTACAGAGAGGTATCTATTGATCATTGTAACCTGCAAGTCACATTGTTATACGCCCTTTTTATGTTTATTATATATGCAAACAAATACAAAACCATAAGTATTAATTAGTTTTGCACTTACCCAATCATAATTCTTGGAAAAGAACTCAGCAACACTTGATTTATGCCGTGTCATGAGTTCCTGTTAAACAAATTAAAGAACAAAAACTGTCACCCATCAACGACAACAAATTTAACAGAAGTATACTTATATATATATGGATATACTTTATAATTATTAACAATTATCAGGTGAGGGCAAAGCATAACGTAATCAGACGATGTTAACAATTATTAACAATTATGCATATACTCACCTTAAAAGTTTTAAAGACATCTGATTGTATATTGAAGTCTGGAAACTGTATATGATCAAAGAAAGTCCTGAAGTGTGGAGATTCCAATACGTACCTACAAAACAATCACTGATTACACTAAACAAAATAATTTAACATATGAGTTTGAAGCATCACATGTCATTAACATTTTTTAATCATTGTAAATGACAAAGATTATTGCACATACCTTGCAGCAACTTGGTGGCGTATGCAATCTCTCAATAGAGTACTATAATGTATTGCGATGTCCAAGTTTTCGTACCTTCAAGTTGGTGCAACTAATATCATGTTATTTCAAAAATGATACTCATAGATTTCAATCAATTTTCAGATAGTCTCTAAATGAAGAATAGAAAGGATAACCGATTTGATTTTAGAAGATTATATTATATAGTTTGAATACTATAGTTATATAAATGCACATGCACATTAAGATAACTTAAGGCCATCTATGTGCACATTAAAAATAACTTAAGGCCATAGAGATGATCATGAGTTGACTAGATACTTACCCAGACATCAAAATATCCAAAAGATCCAAGTTAGCTTCCAAGTACTCGGAGGCAACCAATCTTGAATCAACCTTTTGCCTTTGCAGATTTGCAATCACTTGAGTAACATCCTTTTGTGTCTGAGGAAAAATTATAAGTATTTTAGAAGTGGTGTTTTTGACTAGAACAAAACGTGATTAGAAGATTTTTTTTCAAAATTTTTAGATATTGACGTACTTCCAAGTCCACGTATTGAAGGGAAACAATTAGTTGACGGAAGGTGTCAGTGTTCTTCCTGAAGAACTCCTTCGTCAATTGCTTGCAAGCTTCTTCACAAGGATCTTCTTCGCCATTACCGTAGAGAATGCCTTTCATCTCCTTGATTCCTTTGCTTAGTTCTACCATCTGCAAGCCAATCATGTGGATTTAATTGTTACTTCAACAATTTGAGAATCAAAGGCCATTTTTTGTTATTTTTAAACCTGTATTTCTGCTTATTGAAACTAACAAGAGACAAACCAAAAGCAAAAGTTCCTAGTCGCTTCAATGTGTAAAGAAGCCCCTACAATCATCCTCAACAAGCAATTCGGAAGATGCATTACAATAAATATCTTGCATGCAGCATAGACAACTTGCATTGGTTATTTCATCTCTATATATGAAGTTATACGCTACTTGATGTATAGTGTCCTTTCATCACATTTTTGTAAGTATGATCAAACATTTACAGTTTTTCACAACGACAACAAAAAAAAATTAAAAATAAATATGGACTTTTACCATCTATTAATTATCAGGAACAGTAAAATATTCAGGTTTCTAGTTCTCTAGTACAAACCAAAGCAACCACGGGGTGTATACGTCTTGTGCTGGAAAAAAAGGAATAATTCTACCTGAAAATCTCCTGATATACAATTGCACGAATGGAACTGCTCCAATGCAGTGACACAGAAACCGGCGTCAAAAGATCATGCACTATAAACGGAAGCAAGGCCCTTGTTTAGTTTCACCCCAATATCCCAAAAAGTGTTATAATACCTATCACATCGAATGTTTACGGCCCGTGCATGAAACATTAAATGTAGACGAAAAAAAAAACTAATTGCATAGTTTGGTGAGAAATTACGAGACGAACGTTTTGAGTCTAATTAATCCATGTTTGAATACTATTTGCCAAATAAAAACGAACGTGCTACAGTAGCCCTAAATTCCAACTTTCTGAACCTAAACAAGGGCAAGATCAGAAACGGACAAATCTATCCCTAAAGCAAGAACAGATGAAACGACACGAATACATTAATTTATCCCCTAACAAGCATCGATACAGTTGTAAGTTGAAAAGGTCGGTTCGCAATAATCGCTTTACTGGGAAGCAGAAAACAATTACTTAGTATATACATGTACGTACACGGATGGGATCGGGAAGCAGAAAATAATTACTTAGGGCCCGTTCGTTTCGAGCGGAACGGAGTGCCGGAACCGATCCCGGCCGAAAGCCAGCTGTATTTTATACCCGTCAGGTATCATGGGAAGCGTTCCGACCGGAAATCGACGTAAACGAACGGGCCCTTAGTATATACATGTACGTACACGGATGGGATCGATAAGCATGCAATGCAAGCTGCAGGAATTCAAAGGCGTGTTACCCTGTGCTCAAGCTTGGCGTCGCGCTTGCCGCCGCAGCAGCCGTCCTTGTTGTCGAGGACGTAGGTGACCAGGTCCCTGACGTGCTGCACCACCTCCGCGGGGGTCCTGGGCTTGGAGCGGAACAGCCCCGCCTTCCGGTGGCCGGCCCCATCCCCAGCCACCGCCGCTCCCACGCACGGCCACAGGCACCCCGTCATCGAGATCGACCAACCTGTCCGATCGAGGATGGCGCTCGCCTGGACTGCCGCGGGCTAGACTCTCCGCTCTCCGACGAGACCGCCGCCGCTGGCGACGTACGTGCGTCGTCCAAGACCTAAAAGATGTCTATAATCAATCAGGGGCGCTGACCCAATAATAAAGGGCAGGTACAATGTGTATACACCCAGATAAAAAAATATAGGCATAATACATGTATACACTTGTGATTAGATCAGATCCGAATACATATACGAAAATAGCTTAAATCAGGGTTCGGGAGCCAGTTTTGCACAGCAGAAAGGGAAGAGAAGTGGCGGGATACCTGGTGGCTGGGTTCCTTAGGTGCTCGTCGCCGGCAAAGGGCCTGACAAGGACCTTTGCCAGCTGGCCGTAGGCCGGCGGCGGTCGCCCTAGTCGTCGCGCAAGCGAGGCGAACGGGAAATGAAAAACGTGTGAACGCAGGAGGACAGTTGGCTTCTCCGACCGCTACCTGGCCGAATTGTCTTTTTTTTTTTTGAAAAAGTCTACGGTATTTCTCTCAACTTTTGTGAAAGTCTGTTTTTTCTCCCTTAACTCTAAAACCTGTTAAATCACCTCCTTGAACTTTTAAAACGATTCGTTTTACCTCCGTTATAAGCTGTTTTCAAAGACAGTCTTTGTCTTTTACCTTCATGAGGTGGTTTACTTGGTTTTAGAAAAAACAGACTTTCATAAAAGTTGAGGGAGGTAATGCGAACTTTTTCCTTTTTTTCTCCCTCTTTTTCTTCTTTCGCAGTTGACACAGATAAATAGGTTGGTTACTTAGGGAGAACGGCCCATGAAACTGGCTCATTCTTCTCTGTTTCCTCCTTCTTTTTGTCCATTCTTTTTTTTTTGCCATGACACTTGGTTCTTCTTTTTCTGGAATTATGGTGTTTTTCTTTTGCTTCCAACTGTTTTCATTATTATAGCTCTTGTCATTCATCTCTCTCTTTTTTCAAATCCACTAGTGAAGCTCCCCTTGTCATTCATCTCTATTTTTTTTTTGCAAATCCACTTGTGAAGCTCCCTCTTTTAATAACCACCCTAGGGATAAATTTTGTTATTAGTCTTTCTTAAATTTGTGCCCAATTCAGTTTTATAATCTTTTTATTTCACATAAATATGTCATGAGCTTTTTTCTCCTAAATCTAGAGCACTCCTTTTTGTGATGTTGGAAAAAAAATTTCGTGATGTTGGAACAAACTTTCCCGTGAAGCTGCAAATTTCTTTTTTGACGCTAAATCATTTTCCTTGTAAAGTTAGAAAATTTTCGTTATGAAGCAAGAATATGTTATTATTTAACAAGAACTTTTTTTCTTTTTATTAAGCTGGGATGGCGCTACACAAGTAGTCGAGCGGCGAGAGGCCGACGCGCGTGCCAAGGATGAGCTGCAATGGCGTATGGTGCGAAGTCAGCAAGTCTCCAAGGCATCAGCGGTTGATTGATCAATGACGGAGCGCGAACGAGCAACACTATCATTTGACGGGGGGAGAGGTGAAAGAAAATGAATTAAGGGGAGAGGGAGATATTGTGAGACTGAGGCCTTTCTTGATTTTCCATATGGCAACCCACATTGGAATTGTAGAGATACTTTTATTTAGATTGGAATAAATAATAAATTGTTCAATATTTCAGTTCACAATTTGATTGGTTGAACCATTGGCTAATCCTAAGTTAAATAAGCATAAGTTTTATTTCAAATCAAAGCTACATTAACAATTTGGTGGTGAAAATATTTGTTTTCTAGAGAAGATCAATGGTCACGTCATGTTGTATTTATTATTTGTTTTTACATCTACAAAAACAAAAACAAAAAAATAGCAGAGCATGGTCGACGGGTCAAATCCAGCGTTCAGATGGGCTGGGCAGGGTTGACGCGCAATTGCGGCCATTGTGCAAGGGGGACAATCTCGAGTGCTTGTTGTAAATGGAGCTTGTTGCATCTTTTCGCGAGAAGGATGCACAAATCATATGGCCGTAGATCGGCAAAGAAGCAGATGATGAACATCATCACGTGAATACAGCTGTCGATAAAAGATGCTCGGTAGTTCTTCGAGGGGTATTCCATGAAAAAGATGCTCGGCAGTCCTCCGAGGGGTATCCCACGGATGTAGATTGATCGTGGAGGTGAGCGTAATCACGAACCAGATGGTGACACAAGGCGCAGAGACAGCGATTTAGACAGGTTCAGGTTGTCTGATCGACGTAATACACTACGTCCTGTGTCTTTGGTGTATTGTATGATATGTATGTAGATGTCAACTAGGGGACCCCTGCCTCTCCGTATATACTTTGGAGGGGTAGGGTTAAAAAAAGTATCATATTTGGTACTATACAATATCTTATGGTGTACGTCAACCAATATCGTGCACGCCTTGATCTTGTGGGTTGGACCACCTCTGATGGTGCGGCCCATGTCTTATCTTATGGATACCGAGGGTAATATCCCCCACAGCTAGTCCCCGAGCGCCTTGTATCCGTTGTGCAACACCGTCTTGAGCTTGTTCGAGCAGGTGCGGACAAAGCCGAGCAGTCAGACTCATGGTCCGACCACCATGATGAGTTGTCGAGCAGTTGTGAACCATCGACGAGTAGTTGTGAACCGTCGTCGAGCAGTGTGAACCGTCACCGAACAGTGTATCCCAAGTAAGGCTTGACACAAGGATGTAAGGAGCTCAAGTTCAAAATTTGAAAATTCTTTCACTTAGGAGTCCCTAGCGTAGCTGGCGACGTCCGAGCATCGAGGAGTCCCCGGCGCAGCTGGCGATGAAGCACGAGCGATGAACAGTCCGGTCAACTGGTTGGCGGCGAAATGAGCATTGAGTAGAAGCGATCGGCGAACAGTCCGATCAACTGGTCAGTGACGAAGTCCATTAACCTAGCGGTTTGACCAGTTGATCGGTGGAGAAGTCCGAGCACTAGGTGGTCCGACCACCTAGACGATGATCCTACAATACCAATATGTAGAACGGGTAGTACATGATGTAAAAATATATGAACTCCGAAGAAGAGTCAACAATGGTGATGAAATAGCGTATGCAGCTCGGTGATCAGTTGGTGTGAAGATGTATTTATATTTAATATAAACCGTCCGACCAGTTAGTATGTAGCTGAGTCTCTAGCCCTAGCTAGCCCGTTAACCATAACGCGGAGCGCGGAGCCCGTGTGCATGTAGGAAGAACAAAGCGTCGCTAAGGAGCCGCTGTCGACCACCCATAACGTAGAGGGCAGATGCTCGTGCACGTGTAGGGAGGAGCCGAAGACAGGGCAGTCTCTAGGGACATCCGAGCGTCAACATGACTATTCGAGGATTTGTCTTAATTGTATGTCATCTTTAAGATGGTATACATGAAAGAAAATCGTTTGGAGAGCAAACATAGAGAAAATAGTCCAGAAAAACATTATGGTGATATACGAAGTTTGGAGAATATTTAGAAAAATATTAAAGCGTGACTTAGCCTTAGACCGAACGTCTAGTCGGCGATGTATGGCGTTATCTGGTCGGCGACATGGGCAGCTCGCTTAGCGGCTCGCTTGACGGCTAGAACAAAGTTGATCTCCTGTTGGAGTAGGACGGATGTAGTCGGAGCTTGGCGGTGTCAATCCGCGTACGAAGACGTGCGCCGTGGTTGTCGAAGGATGTCGACGCGATCAGTCGAGTTGCCACGAAGGATGTTGATCTTGAGTTACGCCATCTGGTTCACCAGGGATCAGCAGGCACGAGCCCCACAGTGGCCACCAATTGTCGATAAAAGATGCTCGGCAGTCCTCCGAGGGGTATCCCATGAAGATAGATTGATCGGTGGAGGTACATGTAATCAGGAACCGGATGGTGACATAAGGCGCAGAGACAGTGATTTAGACAGGTTCGGACAGTCTGATCGACATAATACCATACGTCCTGTGTATTTGGTGTATTGTATGATATGTATATAGATGTCGACTTGGGGACCCCTGCCTCTCCTTATATACTCTGGAGGGGTAGGGTTATAAAGAAAGTATCCTATTGGTACTATACAATATCTTGTGGTGCACGTCGACCAGTGCTGTGCACGCCTTGATCTTGTGGGTTGGGCCACCTCTGATGGTGCGGCCCATGTCTTGTCTTATGAATACCGAGGATCATATCCCCTACAACAGCTGCTAGGCGACGACTCGAATCCAGCGTTCAGATGGGCTAGGCAGGGCAGACACGTAATTACGACAATGGTGCAAAGGGGACAGCGTCGAGCGCTTGGTGTAAACGGAGCTCGTTGCATCTTTTCTTGAGAAGGATGCTCTAACTCACTGCCTCCTTAGGATACCCCAACCTTATGACTACCTGGCTACGCATCGTGTAGTCGCTGAACGCTGCGCCGGCCCCCCAACTCAGGGAAATGCTAGACACGTGTTTCTCACCAGTGGCGTCGAGCCTGTACATATCTCCCACGTCGTGAGGCGCAATAAATTACCTGTGCGACGGTTGCCTATTGTCTATAAACAGGAGTGACCCATGCTCACGAGTACTTCATATTATACTACACAGGACAACCAAGTCTACACTGCACAAACCCCTAAACCGATCACAATGCCTCGCTCAGCCATGGCTGCATAGTCCTCGTCCTGTTGTGTGCTGAGCTAGCTACGTCCCGGCCTCGCCTCCTCGTCGGTGTCGACACCACTGCTACTGGCATCCATGATGGGTGGTCTCCCAACTAGCGTTCTGTCGTCGCCGCCGCTGTCCCTCCCAGTTGGTAGCATTCCACCACCGTCGGCACCCTTGGTGGGTGGTCTCCCAGCTAGAGTTTCGCGGCCACCCCTCCCAGCTAGTAGCATTCCGCCATCACCGGCACCCCAATGGGTGCCCGGCCAGCGTTCCGCTGCCGCTGCCGCTGCCCCTCCTAGCTAGTAGCATTCCACCGCCGCCAGCCGTGCACCCTGAGAATGGTATTTGGGCAAGCCCGTTACTCTTTGCACTGTTGTCCTGCGCAAGTGGTGGAGGACTCGTGTTTGTGGTGTATGCGACATGCATCACCCTCATTGTGCGCTGCCTTAATATCTCCAACACTACGACCCATAATAAGAGACCCTGCGTTGCCTTACTATCTCCAATGACATGACCCATAACAGGAGAACCTGCACTATAGTGCACACATCTCAATGCACATCCAATGATGCATTGGGTAGGGGCATATGCCCCTAAGGCCAAATTTAACTTTCCCCGAGAAATATTGGGTGCGGTACTACAAGGTTGGCTCAATGGCGGGACTAAGGTCAAGCAAGTCTCACCTTGCACACTGCAATGATGATGGCCGCAAGATCGTCCACCCATGTCCATCGCAGCCCCAATCAAGGCCCTAATGGTGTTGTCGGCCGCGGCGTCGCTCTGTTTGTGTCAAAAAGTCCAGCACCAGTTGCTTTGTTCAGACTCTCGTCAGTCAACCCTACCCCTATGAGCATATTCGGAGACTGGACCGATAAATACTAGAGATTGGCGTCCCCCCATCTTGGCCTTGGTCATGGAGTTGTCAGCACCATTTGCTCCGTTCAGACTCTGATCAGGCAATCCTACCCCTATGAGCATTTTCGAAGACTGGACCGGCAAATACTCGGTATTGGTGGCCCCCATCGAAGCCCCGATCGTGGAGTTGGCAACACCATTTGCTCCGTTCAGACTCTCATCAGGCAACCCTACCACTATGAGCATCTTCGAAGATCGAACCGGCAAATCCTCAAGATTGGTGGCCCCCATTGTGGCCTCGGTCTAGACTCCACGACCGGGATCGCGATGGGGGCCGTGGCTGACCTGGCGGATGATCTTGCGGCCGTCATCATTGCAGCATAGAAGATGAGACTAGCTTGACCTTAGTCCCGCCATCAAGCCAACCTTGCAGTACCGCACCCGGTATTTCTCGGGGAAAGTTAAATTTGCCCTTAGGGTCCATTTGGATGTTGGCATTAAAATTGGATCAACGGAATTGGTCTCCAAATGAATACCATACTGAAATGGTATTGGACCGTGATTCCATTTCTAAGCATTTGGATGTAGTAATTGGTCCACGGAATTGAACGTCCTCCGATGCTCCATCTACCTTCTGGGCGGTGAGCCATGCCCTCTCCTCCCGCCGACGACCCTGTACCCTCCAAACCACGCCCTCTCCGCTACTGAGCTCCAGCCCTCTTGTCTCCACGCGCGGCGAACTCGTGGAGCCTCCACCCACCGGCGACCTCCTCCCCTTCAACGCCACGGATCTGCAGGAGCACATGCCAGTAAGCTCGCGGAGTCTCCCACTAGTACAGAAATGATTTTTCCAGACGCCTCCCACTTCTATCAGAGGCGGACAACATAAGAACCCACTTCTAACTATGATGGAGAGCACTGTAGCTCATGAACCGTCTCTGAAAATATATTTTTAGAGGTGGTTCTATTAAGAAAACTGCCTCTAAAAATATATCTATTTTTAGAAACAGTTACATTAAGGCAATCATCTTTAAAATATGATTTTTAAAAATGGTTACGTTACATCCGCTTCTAAAGATACCTGAAAAAAGACCACGTGTGGTCCAAAACTTTAGCCCGCCTGGGTAGTTTGAATGCGTTTCGCAGCTCCACTTGCATGTGCATGGGACCCATGTTTTCTCTTCAGAAAAAAAAAGGTACGGATGGACCGTACCTGGCGTTGTGCGGACTCCCAATCAGGGCGCGACGCGTGGACGACTACGAACCGGCTCGCTTCGCCTCCATCCCTATCTGCTAATTGGCTCGGCTCGTTGTGGTTGAGCTTGTGCGCGCTCGGCTCCAACCTCACGCAAGCCAGGCCGTTCCTCAATTGTCCGCCAACAACGCCGTCTTTTCTGGGATCACGAACCCCAGCATCACGGAGGCACGCAGCAGATCAGGACTGCCGCTGTCACACGGCAACGAGTGAGCACGATCGGAAGTTTCTCATTCAAAGAGGAAAGAAGCATCATCACACGGCAGCGTGCAGGAAGGTTTCCAAGCCGCGCGGCCATCAATTGCATAGCAGGCAGCATGGAGGTTAACCCTGCCCTCAATGCTGATGCTATTGTTGATGTTCCAAACGGTGACGACCCTACAATTGAAGTGAATTCCTCAGACACAAACTTCAATGATGCACTGGAGGTACGTATACCTCTCTATACATGTACAGTCAGATGGCTTTGTGCCGGATTTTTTTTTCAATAGTACAGTTGTCAGATCGTCTGCACATGATTTCTGTTCAGGGAAACGTCAATGAAATTACCATACCCATGTTGCCGTCCACTGTGACTGAATCGCCGTCCACACTGCCTGCGACTGAGGTATGGGATGTATATCTGTTCAGGAGTTATTGAAACCTGTGGCACAAGCAGCTGAGGTATGGGATGTGAGTTTATTTGATAGTCATGAAAAAATCGCATTATGGATTCAGTATTACGCAATTTTAATTTACATCGCATTGTACAATAGGTGGTTGATAAAATTGGACAAGCTTTGATCATTCCTGAAGTTGGTATGGCTTTTGATTCAGAGGAGAAAGCTTACGAAATGTACAACACCTATGCCGGTAAGGTTAGATTCAGTATTAGAAAGAATCATACAAAGCTCCGAGAAGATAAAACTATAAGTCAGAAATATATAGTTTGCAGTAACCAAGGATATCGAAAAAACAAGTCATCACAGAAATACATTACAAGGACAGGTTGTAATGCTCGTGTCCAGTTCAGTGTTAGCAAAGAGGGAATTTGAACAGTGCAAAAGGTTGTACTTGATCACAATCATTATCTTGCTAGTCCAAATAAATTGCACAAGCTGAAGTCGCAACGACGTGTTACAGATATGATGCTAATTGGTTAGATAAGGGAAGCAGGGATGAAGCCAGCCCAAGTGTATGAGTTCATGAGGGAGTTTTATGGAGGAGCTGACAAAGTGCCGTTATCAAGGATGGACTGCAATAATGCAATTGGTCGCGAGCGCAAGAAGTACTTAGAATCCAATGATGCGCAAATATTGTTGGAATACCTGAACAATAAGCAAATAGATGATCCTACATTTTTTTATGCGGTTCAAATAGATGAGGAAGATGGTCGGATAACTAATTTCTTTTGGGCAGATGGTCAATCTATCATGGATTATGCATGCTTTGGTGACGCTGTGTCATTTGACACCACGTTTCAGACTAATAAGTTTGAAATGCTTTTTGCTCCAATTCTTGGAACCAACCATCACAAGCAAACAATAATTTTTGGGGCTGCACTGATATTTAATGAGACTATTGAATCATTTGTTTGGCTGTTTGAAACCTTCCTAACAGCAATGTCGGCAAGCATCCAAGCACAATTTTTACTGATCAAGATGCAGCCATGGCAAGAGCAATCGCTTATGTATTTCGAAATACAAGCCATCGTCTCTGTTTGTTTCACATATATGTTAATGCTGCTAAACATTTGGGGGCATGTAATTCATAAGCATCCTGATAAGTTTCTACCAGATTTTAAGAGATGTGTCTATGAAGACAGATCAGAAGCTATTTTCATCTAGAAGTGGAATGAATTATTGTCTGAGTATAAGCTTGAGGACAACCAATGGATGAAAATTTTATATGATCTAAGGAAAAAATGGGCTGCTGTGTACCGCGACTCTTTTATAGCTGACATGAACTCGACTCAAAGGAGCGAAGGTATGAATAATAAAGGGCGTACCCAGTGCAGAGAGCTCCCGCTCTGTGCGGGGTCTGGGGAAGGGTGTCAGTGGCAAGCCTTACCCTCGCCTGTGCAATGCGAGGAGACCGCGACTCGAACCCAAGACCTTCCGGTCACAGGCGGTAAGACTCTACCGCTTGCACCAGGCCCGCCCTTCAGCGAAGGTATGAATAATGTATTCAAGAAAAGATTTCATAGGAGACTTGGACTTTCAGAACTCCTAATAGAATATGATAAGGTTTCAGACATTACAAATTCTATGCCTGAGCAATCTTCTGCCATATCTGCACCTTACATCCAAGGAGGATTTACAGATCTTATACTCGGAGTTCAGCAAGATGCCGCAATGTCCTCGTCTGCTAGAAAGTGACATTTTGATGAAAACATGTAACTCCGGTGTCTTCGTTAAGATGCCACTTTGCAGTACCCTTTTATCATGTTGAGCTAGATTTTATTATGATACAGATTTGTCCACTGCTATCAAACTCCTTTTGTGAATACAGATGGTAGTATGGATTTTCACAACTAAGGTCCTAAATTTACCTACTACTAGTCTTTCTGCTGCCAACTGTGATGCCTGGACTGACAGAAATCTGAAAAATGGGATATCTGAACTTATGAAGGGACATATACTTTTTCAAAAAAACAATGGGTCTCATATATTTCTGTAAAGCAATTACCATGCCACATGGATTTTTTAAGCTCATCCATTCCACGGAATTGCTAGCTCATAAATTTCAAAACGGCTCAAAATGCCATATGTATTTCAGATCAATGTGCATGTTACATCTTGAAGTATCTGTACCACTAACTCTTACAAAGCAGCATGTTACATCTTGAAGTATCTGTACCACTAACTCTTACAAAGCAAGCTCAAAGAAAAAAGAAAAGAAAAACTGCACAGATTGTTTTTCCAAAGCAGCTTCGCATCCATACATTGTACACTAATCAGACTAGTCATACTTCAGGTTTCTTCCTTGCAATCTAGGATTGGATGATGCAAGACAACGCTCGTAGACTTCCTTGCAATCTCATGGTAGACAGTCCTCTCTCTTCCTTCACTCCCTTCAGAAACCTGCAGGGAAGCCTAAAATCAGAGATACAGTTTACTCACATCTTGCAGTCCAGTACCATACACATATCCTGATTTCCATAGAACCAGACATAACTCAGTTTATTTAAGATTACACGGATCCAAGGCATGAAACCATATGCACCAGCAATGGATTATTTAATCTATCCAATATAAATTAGGCAAGAATAGAAGTGTTCTGATTGTAAATCATAATAAACACTATAAACCAATGAAGCTTCAGTTCTCCAAGCAAGCAAGCAAACGTATGTGGCCTCAAAAAACTAAATGATTGCAGTAAAATTGCCGTAGAAATTTACTTAACAGAAACTATACCAAGACTACAATCAATATGGGAAGTACTGTAGGACATAAAAATTGCCCCCTTTTTAGAATTTAGTAGGCGGCACAAAGATCTGACCTTGCAATTACAGATGGGGGTAGAAGGACCATACACCCTAGCACAGACACACAAAGACCAAGCACTAGCGGAGAGAAGACATGAGTTACGATTTCTGATGGCCGGATTTGCTAGGGCTGGGCACGGAGGAGGTTGACGGCGGCGGTGCCGCATCTGGAGACGAGGCGGAGGAGCTAGGTGCAGAGGAGTTCGCTACGACGCCAGCAGTAGTGGCGCATCTGGGAGACTTTGACATTTCACCCGTCATCAGAAACAGATTTTACAGTTTTACCATCCCTTAAAGTGGTTTCGCTAGTTTACCATTATGAAACTGGTGTCACCCGCTGAAATACATTTTAGATAATTTTAATTCATGAAAAAAAGACGCCTCCTTCCACTTCTACCTCTGCCTACTGTTTTCTTCGTCAAAACGGATCGATCGTCAAAACGGATCCACCCTCTCTCCCGTTACTCCCTCTACTCCATCCCAGCGGCATCAGTCAGCACAGGCCTGCCACCACGCCGCTCCCCTCCTAGGCTCACACGGTCGCCTACTCATGCCAAGACGCCAAGACCATTGCCATCCTGGAGGTCAGGCTAGCAGCGACAAACAGGGCACAGGAAAGAGTTCGCCGTAGACGTACACGATTCAGGAGCAAGAAAAATAGCCAACTGTTCCAGTAGGCAGCTGAACCACGATGCGATTCAACTGTGGCTAGCGGCTCCGGCAGAACAGCTTGGGCAAGCGACGATCCACCCCGGATGCGCCCGCTGGCATTTGCTGTCACGAGCACGACGCCTCCGGAACCGTGCGACATGACGAAAGCATGCATGTTACAGAAAGATCCCAGGCCCTGGCGGTGATGGGAGCGATTCCACTGCCGCGAGGAACGAAGCGGACACCACCAGCGCAGACGGCTCGACCGAACAAGAACAGCTCAGGGTGGCCGGCCGCCGCCGCCGCCGGTCTGCCACGACGAACCCGAGCTTGCTCGTGGGTCCACAACACTACGAAGATCCCACGCCTCGGAGGCGAAGGGAGCGCTAGAGCCGACGTCACCACGGCGGAAGCAGTCGCCGCCAGGGCTGGCGGGTGGACTGGACACCTCTGACCGACAGCCTCTGCCGTCACCCGGCCGAACGGGAGCTGGCGCACGGGGACGTCTCCTCCTCGTTCCCTCTCGGCAGGAACGCCGTGCGTCGAGCTGAGCCAGCGGCTGGAATGCCCATGCAGAAGCGCCCGCTCCCATCGTCTGCCTCGCCCGGCCCCGACGCCCAAGTCGAGGAAGCTCCTGGCGCCGACGCGGACGGCTGCGGCGGGGGCGACCGGTGGTTGCCGAAGCTGCCGCTAGGGATGGAGGAGAGGGAATAACGAGAGAGAGAGGGCCGATCCGTTTTGACGTTCGATTCGTTTTGACGAACATAACAGCAGGAAGGAGTAGGAATGGAAAGAGGCGTCTTCTTTTTTTTTACGAATTAAAACTACTCAAAATATATTTGAGCGGGTGACACTAGTTTTATAATGGCAAACTAGCGAAACCACCTTGAGGGATGTTAAAACTGCGAAACCTATTTCTGATGATGGGTGAAATGCCAAAGTCTCTACATCTGGAGTCGAGGCGGAGGAGCTGGGCACGGAGGAGGTCGTCGGCGGTGGTGACGCATCTGGACTATGGAGTCCAGGTTGAGGAAAAACTGGACCGAGGGAGCTAGAGTCGGCGGCGCAGGCAGCGGCGCCGGTTGTAGATGAGCCGAGTGCTAGGTAGATTAGCCTGGCTTGCTGTGGTTGGAGCCGAGCGCGCGCATGCTCACCCGCGACGAGCCGAGCCAATTAGCTGGGTGGGTTACGGTGGGAGGCGAAGCAAGCCGGTTCGTAGTTGTCCACGCGTCACGCTCTGATTGGGAGTCCGCACAGCGCTAGGTACGGTCCATCCGTACCCAATATTTTCCATCTCTTCCGGCTAGAGCATATGGGATAATTGGATTGGTGCCATTATAATTCTCGCGTTTCTTAGAAATACCATTACTATTAGTCTTATTGTAAGCGTGCCATTACAATTACACTGAATTCTGAAAAATGCCATTATGTACACTTGCCGCAACATGTGGCCCACATGCAGGTGTATACAACTAGTACGTACAATTATATGGACCCTTTTGCCCCCAGCTTCTCCATACATGCGGCCATTTGACTGGATTGAATTAATCCCCATCCATTCCCCACCGTCTCCTCTCTGTCTCGCTTGAACCCTAGCTCATCGGTCGCGGAGGTGACTGCGACCGACGGCGGCGGCGACAACTGCTCGCGGCGGTGGCAGCGACGTGACTACCGCAGGCACCGACATTGACCGCGACTACTACTCCTCCTTCCCCGCCCCATCTACTGAGCGGAGATGGCATCCATAGCTACCAATTCTAGTGCTAGCCAGGTTAGTGGTCTCCCACGGATCGATTGCCCCAAATGCAAGATCTAGGTCATTAGGCGCAAGAGCAAGGCTGGCAATATGTATTACACTTGCCCCAACAATTTCCCGGTAATTTGTCTTGCTTTTGCTTTGATGTTGGGTTCCATGTTCGTCCAGCTGTAAATAGTGTTAAGTGGGTTGGGGTCTTGATTATCAATTGCAGAACGATGACACTTGTGCGAACTATTGGTTTGAGGATCAATACCCAGCCTATCTGCGCGCCAATCATCGAGACAAGCTCAGGGATGTGGAAGTGCAAGGTGTACATGGCCCTTTTGTTGCTCCTGCGGTTCAAGGCATAAAATAGAAGAGTGACACAAAGATTGGGATGATGGACTTGAAGGTTCAGATTATTGACTTGAAGGTTGACATTTTAAAGTTAGAGCAGGAGATGAAAGAATTGAAGAATGGATGATTAAACAAGGCTTTTAGCTTAGGCAATGCATTAGTTGCTGTGGTGATGCTAAATCTGTTTGTAAGCCTCTTATTTGCAGTAGTTTGGAAATGAAGTAGTATGCACCTTGATTCCAGTAGTTTAGAGTTTAATGATCTTAACATGTAGGTTGTCAAGTGCTACTACTAATTTTTGTTTATTTTTGTCTGTGCAACTGTGTATCTGTGATCAAGGAATGTATGTTTATGTAGGTTTTGTGAATCTGTGAATTTGTGCTGAATCTGTCAATCTGTCCATGAACTGCGGCTATTCCAGTTCTGTACATTTGTCTCAGTTTCACAAGGATGCTAAATGCGGAGTGCTCTACTCCTTTGTTTGATGTAGGGGTGAGCTCATAAGTGTGGTGATTAAGCCGTCAAATCAGCTCGAGATCACATTCCTAGAAGTTATAAGAGCTTTGCCATTTTAGTGTTTTTCTAGACATCTATAATGCCCCTTGAATTTATCTCAGGTTATTATGCAAAGTTTGTTGTCATATTAACCCTTCTATATGTGTTCAAGGTCACATTATTTTACATGTCATTCTAACTAGCTGGGAGCTTGCTTGTGAGTTGTCCCCAATATATTGCACATCTGGAATATCATGTGTTTTCTGTTCGTGCTATTGTGGTTCAGAGTCTTCATCAAATGGACACGGTTTTGCCTTTCTAGAGTTCAGTTCCGAGTTCTTGTATCATATAGATCCCTGATGACTAGAGATGCATGTTTTGCAAAGGCCCGGGTCATCATCTAGCTACGAGTATATGTGATTATGCAATATATAGCAACTATGCAATGATTAGAACTACTAATTGGGACAAACGACTAGTTACTTTGAACCAATAGCTTGGAAGCTGTTTATATGATGAGTTAAGAACCTCACTGAGAATCACAGCGTGGTGTATATGTAGTTATATAACCTCACTGAGAACCAAGTGGCAGCATTGATGACACACACTTCACAATTGCTCAGCACACACTAAACAGAAATAGGGGGTGGCCATAACAAATATTCGCTGCTGACCATAACAGACATCGAGTTCAGGCCCTAGCATACATCAAGTTCAGGCCGTACCATACATCAAGTTCAAGGCCTACAATACATCGAGTTCAAGACCATAACAGACATCGAGTTCAAGCCCTAGCATACATAGCGTTCAGGCCACAAAAGAAACTAATTTCATGCTTGTGATCACAACATATCACATGGTGTTTAAGAAGTCCTTCAGGCTTCTCACAACACTAGCTGCTGGAGCAGCAACTTTCTTTTACTGCTTCTTTTTTCTTAGGTGTCTTCTTCTTCTTAGGTATATTCTTCTTCTTGGGTGCACCCTTCTTCTTAGGTGTTGTCTTCTTCTTCTTCATTTGTGAAGGTCCAACACTGTCATCATCTTCCAATTATTGCCTTTTCCTACAGATGCACACTATGATTAGCAAAAAGTAGGGAATGTCACAAGAATTGGAAAGAGACATACAAATCTCCACACCTTTTACACCTAACCTTCTTCTTGGTAGCATTTTTTCTCAAGGCAACCTCTAATTCTCACCACTCTCGGCCTACCTGCAGCTCTACCTAGCAGAGGAGGGAAAACTATGAAGCCTAGGTCAACTTGTGGTCACTGTGACCTATCTGGCAATGGCTCAACTCTAGAAGCATATGCGGCCCTGAATCTTTGAACAGAGTAGTACTCATGCACAAAATCTGCTATTTTAATTCCTCTGTTGGAAAGAATCCATGCTAGGGCATGTTTGCATGGTTTTCCTATGATTTGCCACTCCCTACATGAACAGGAGTGACCTTGCAGGTCAACCATGTGCATCTTGTGGTTGTTCCAGTCATCTATAAGTGTTACTTTAGCTATGCCTTCATCACTTCTTGCAACCTTCACAACTTTGAGGTTTTTCCTTATAGTGTTTAGGTCTTTGATGACATTGGGTAGTATACCATCCTGCATATCCTTACCAATCTACCTTCTTAAGTACCTCTTTTCCATTATGAGTTCCCTAATCCCATCTACCAGTTCATGTAGGAAAAGTCCTTTCAACTGCTTTATCTGAGCATTGAAACTCTTAGAAACATTATTGGTCAAATAGTTATATTTACTTAGCTCTAAAAATCCATACCTGTACCATATCAACTTGTGATGTTGCTGAAGGAAGTCAATGGCATCTGGGGCAAAATCTGCTATCTTCTGCATGTGCCACCTGAACAACCCTTCTGTGTAACTCCTTGTAGCAGGTTATAGCTTATAGGTGGTCAGTAAACACATCTCCTTGATAATGCTTCATAATGTTGCTGTACATGTGCCTCATACACTCTCTATACTCCACTTTAGGGAACACTGCACCCACAGCCTTCTCAAGTCCTTTACAAGCATCAGTACATATGACTAAACTTGTAGGTGAACCCACTGCTCTATGCAATTGCTGCATGAACCACTTCCAATTGTCTTCTGTTTCAGAATCAAAAACACCATATGCCACATGGTATAACCAGTTATGCCAATCCATAGCAGTTGCTGATGCCAACTGTCCTGTATATCTGCCATGCAATGCAAACACATCTACACCTATATAAATGGCCTACAACCAACTAAGAAGCCATCAATACATGGCTTCAGGGCTACAAAAAATCCTCTTGAAGCGCTTCTTCTTCTTCTTCTTCTTCTTCCCTTCTAACTCTATCTCTATAATGCTTCCAGGAGAACTTATTTCTATTTGTGCTTTCCAATTGAACAATACCTGAAAACTTTCTGAGTACTTCCCATGAACTTATTGTAGGGCAACCGTCAAACCTGACCATGCCTTGGAGTATTTTAGTTTAATGCCATAGTCTCTTTCTAGCTTTTTCTTTGCATCCTTGGCTCCTTTATTTGAGTTCTTCTTGACCTAGTCCGCCAACCTATCTGCACGTCAACCTTGACTAGCCATCTTTCCCTCCCTCAGCTTTGTAGTGGGACAATTATGTTCAGCAGGCAATGTTTTAATCTACATAAGAAATTAAGATGAATATCATATGTATAACTGAATAAGTTACAAACATTAAGAAAAGGACCACACCAACCTGTATTGTTTTCTTATAAAAAATCCTAGATGCATGAATTCTCCATGGGCACCCTTCGGCAGCACAATGTGCAATGAATCTTGTCTTGTCAGTTTGCAACTTAGCTAACTCAAAACCTTTCTTGACAGCGTAATGTCTAATAGCTTTCCTGAATGTTACTATGTCAGGAAACAATTGTCCCTTGACAGTCTTTGGATTTTTAGGATCGTGGAGGACAGTTATTTCCTGGGGATCTACATCATCAATTTCTACCTCAAGAGGAGCACCTCCATCAGCAACAACAGGATCAACATTATCAACAAATGGTTGGGCACTGTCAGTGTTGGCTAGGTGTGTAGGTGGTACTGAAATGTAGATGTTCTCATCATCAACCCCAACATACTCCTCTTCATTGTCAAAGATGTATGGCTCCCTATCAGGCTCTACGTTTGACTCATCGGTAGTACAAGGATTGGCATCAGTAGAAGCTTGAGCATTTGGAATGGCAGCAGAAGAAGCATTTGCATTTGGAATGACAGCAGAAGAAGCATTTGCATTTGGAATGGCAGCAGAAGAAGCATTTGCATTTGAAATGACAGCAGTAGAAGCACTTGCATTTGGAATCGCAGCAGTAGAAGCACTTGCATTTGAAATGGCAGCAATAGAAGCACTTGCATTTAGAATGGCAGCAGCGCAAGCATTTGCATCAGGATTGAAATCAGTAGGGTTGACTGCTCCATCATCATGTGGAATAACACATAAAGGCTCTATCGACTCATACTCAAATGCATTAGAAACAACATTATCAAAGACTCCTACCAACACACAGCAACACATTTTAGACTTATACATGTCAAACAAATCTATCATCTGAATGTCACTGACTAATCTGACATCTTCTTGCACATTTTTGTCAAAGAACCACAGAGATGCAGACTGGTTAGAGGCCCATTTAACTTCATTCCGCAAGCTTTCCATCAACAAGTCTAAAGAAAACGACCCTATCTCGACATTCCACTTAATCACAGAACTTTTGGTGTAAACTTTCCTACCCAACGCATCTGTTATATTGAACCCTTCAACTTTAATCTCTAGCGAGAAGAGGTCGGTCCTAGCAGGATGTAAGCAGATCAAGTCACCGAGTTCTACAACAAATTGCAGTAACAACTAGCCTATTCGTCGATGGAAAGTCATGTTAGATCGAAATGGTTTCAGATGCATACCTCGGTATGCTGTCGTCCATTGCTGCAGCACGGTTACCATGTGCCTCGTCCTCCATGGAGGACACGACCGCCATAGTACTCAAGCTTGCACCATGATCTTCAATCAACTACCATCGGTCGTGGTCGCCGCCGCCGTGAGCAGTAGTCGTCGTCGCCGCCGGTCGCAGTCGCCTCCGCTCAGCAGATGGGGCGGGGAAGGAGCAGCAGTAGTCGCGGTCGACGCCGGCGCCTGCGGTAGTCACGGTCACCGCCGCCGCCAGTCGCAGTTGCCTCCACGGCCGACGAGCTAGGGTTCGAGCGAGAGAGAGAGGAGGCGGTGGGGAATGGATGGGGATTGATTCGATCCAATCAAACGGCCGCATGTATGGAGAAGCTGGGGGCAAAAGGGTCCATACGATTATACGTACTAGTTGTATACACCTACATGTGGGCCACAGGTCGCGGCAAGTGTACATAATAGCATTTTTCAGAATCCAGTGTAATTGTAATGGCACGCTTATAATAAGACTAATAGTAATGGTATTTCTAAGAAACGCGAGAATTATAATGGCACAAATCCCATTAACCCTATCTTGATTGCACACTTCCTCTCCCTTGTTTCTCTCACTTGTTTGTGCTTCTTATCAAGGCAGGGGCAGCTGCTCGTCGCAGCGGCCAAATAATGCCACAACGCATGGGATGTCTCCGGCTTGCAGGCAAGGTAAGGCAGCAACAACGGCGCGACAGCAACGGCTTGGTCGCGACGACGGCCGGTGTGCCTGCGACGACGCGGCCGCAACGACGGTATGGGTGTATGGCAGCGACGGCGCGGCAGCAACGGCACGCCCGCGACGACGGCCGGTGTGGCTGCCACGGCGCGGCCGCAACGACGGTGTGGCTGCGACGGCAGCGACGGCAACGCAGCCGCGACGATAGAGACGATGGTGTGGATGCGGCAACGGCAACAACGACGATGGCGTGGCCAGATGCACAACGAGCAGCACCAGCTCGTAGCCAAGGCAAAACTAGCGGGGAGCGGCTGGCTGCCTAGCATGGCATGCGTGACTGTGCAGAACCGATGTGCGGCACGGCGCGACAGGGCCGGCGAGCTGGCCATGCGTGGTGGCTCGGCGCCGACGTGCCGGTACCCGGCCGCCGGTGAGCCTTTTTTTATTCTTAAAATCCTTTTTCAGAGCCGGTTTCTAAGAACGTCCTCACAACAAAACCGTCCTTAGATAGATTTTCAGTATCGGTTCTCACAACAAAACCGTCCTTAGATAGATTTTCAGTATCGGTTGGCTTAACACAACCGCTTTTAGAAATACTTTTTCAGAGTCGGTCATTGATCCGCTTCTAAAAATGAACTATTTTTACAATCGGTGGCACAGTAGTGGTTTTTCAAACCGCCTCTAAAAAATCGATTTTAACCGCTCTAAAAAACTTTTCTGTACTAGTGTCCACCCTTGGTGAATTTCGACCATCCAGTGTGCCGGTCAGCCTCACAACCGGAAACCGGCGATTTGCCGAGTGCCGAGGCTTTGCCGAGTGTATTTTATCGGGCACTCGGCAAATACCGTGTTTGCCGAGTGCCAAATAAAATACACTCGGCAAACAAAAACACACGGCAAAATACGTCTTTGCCGAGTGTTTTTTTCTGGCACTCGGCAAAGAAGCTTTTTGCCGTGTGCATTTTTTTTTTGCCCTCGGCAAATCATTTTTTCGAAGCAATTTTTGAGGCCCTAAATGAATTCAAATGAAAAACTTTTCAACTACAAAGTTGTATAACTTCTCAAGATCTACAAAGTTTATTTTGGTCATTTCTTCATTTGACAAAGCGACAATAACGTTGTTCATAAAATCTACATATCTCATATCTCTCATATTAATTTCATGAAAGTAGAAGATACATATATAAGATTTGTGAACAATGTTACTACCACTACGTCGGATGAACAAATGACCAAAATAAACTTTATAGATCTTGATAAGTTATGAAATTTTGTAGTTGGCAACATTTTGATTTGAAATCATCTTGTCATGCAAAAACGACGTTTGAATTTGAAAATTTTAAAATTTGAATTTTTCAAACGACCTCGGATGAAAAAACTTCCTAAATGAAAATTGTAGATCTCCAAAAGTTATGAAACTATGTAGTTGACAACTTTTTGATTTGAAATAATCTTATCATGCAAAACTATGTTTGAATCTCTCAAATTTAAAATTCAAAATTTTCAAACGACCTCGGATGGAAAAACTTACTAAATGAAAATTGTAGATCTCAAAAAGTTATGAAACTTTGTAGTTGACCACTTTTTGATTTGAATTCATTTAGGACCTCAAACAAGCAATTTACTCTCAGTTTGCCGAGTGCCTTTTTTCTAGCACTCGGCAAAGCCGTATTTTGCCGAGTGCCTATATTTTGACACTCGGCAAAGAGGTATTTTGCCGTGTGCATTTTTTTGGCCCTCGGCAAATCAGTTTTTCGAATCAATTTTTGAGGCCCTAAATGAATTCAAATGAAAAACTTTTCAACTACAAAGTTGTATAACTTCTCAAGATCTACAAAGTTTATTTTGGTCATTTCTTCATTTGACAAAGCGACAATAACGTTGTTCATAAAATATACATCTCTCATATTAATTTCATGAAAATAGAAGAGAGATATATATGATTTGTGAACAATGTTACTACCACTATGTCGGATGAACAAATGACCAAAATAAACTTTGTAGATCTTGAGAAGTTATGAAATTTTGTAGTTGGCAACATTTTGATTTGAAATCATTTTTCATGCAAAAACGACGTTTGAATTTGAAAATTTTAAAATTTGAATTTTTCAAACGACCTCGGATGAAAAAACTTCCTAAATGAAAATTGTAGATCTCCAAAAGTTATGAAACTATGTAGTTGACAACTTTTTGATTTGAAATCATCTTATCATGCAAAACTACGTTTGAATCTCTCAAATTTAAAATTCAAATTTTTCAAACGACCTCGGATGGAAAAACTTACTAAATGAAAATTGTAGATCTCAAAAAGTTATGAAACTTTGTAGTTGACCACTTTTTGATTTGAATTCATTTAGGGTCTCAAATAAGCAATTTACACTCGGTTTAGTATAATATATTGGGAACTAAAACGGAATCTAGACACAAGTGACAGTGTGGTGTAGTGGTAGAGGAGGTTTGTGCGCAGCGGGAGGTCTTGGGTTCGAATCCCGTCGGCCGCGTAGCCATAAAATTTACGCGAAAAAAGCCGGAGATGGATGGGCGCCGACCGGTGGGGGCCTCCACCAATTAAAAAAAAAATTTCATTTTTTTTGGGTAAAAATTCCCATTTTTTTCGGCTTTTTTTTCGGTTCCAACTTTGCCGAGTGTCGGCACTCGGCAAAGGCTTTGCCGAGTGCCCGACAAAAGACACTCGGCAAAGACGTCTTTGCCGACTCTTTTTTTGCCGAGTGCTCTTTGCCGAGTGCAGCACTCGGCAAAGCCTTTGCCGAGTGCAAATTGGGCTTTGCCGAGTGCCCCTGGCACTCGGCAAATTCACTGAGTCCGGTAGTGCCTCAGCCCCTCCGCGACGACGAGCTCCGCGGCTCATCCCTTCCGAGCCGGCGAGCTTCGCACCTCCACGAGTCGGCGAGCCCCGCCCCTTACGCGATGGCGAGCTTGGCTCGGCTTCTCACCTCCGTGCGTCGGTGAGCCCCGGCCCCTCCCCAATGGCGAATTAGGCGTGGCTTCCCTTCGTGTGCCTAGCTCCGCCTCGATTCCTGTCAATACCGAGCTCCACAGGTCTGTATTGGGGGCTTGTTGTTTTGTGTTGTGAGAATACCCCGTGGAATTGTGAGTCAAATTCGAAGATCCAATTCCAAAACATCCAAACGCATGGTATTGAAGTTATACAATTCCAGTTCTCCAATTCCAAGCTGAATACCAACATCCAAATGGGGTGTAATGGATTTTTTATTCTCGGAACTGAAAATTGCAAATTGTGTCTATAGAAATTACAATGAACTAACTCTACAAATTTTAATATAAAATATATGCAATAACTGTCACCCGAAAGAAAACTAAAATTCAAGCACCTGAATTTTAGCAAGTCTCTTCTTTTTTGCCATGACACTTGGTTCTTTTCTTTTTCTATTTTTCTTTTGCTTCCGACTGTTGTCATTATTATACCTCTTGTCATTCATAATCATCTCTATTTTTTTTGCAAATCCAATAGTGAAGCTCCCCCCTTATCACTACCCTAGGGATAAGTTTTGTTATTAGTATATTTTTTATTTGTGTTCCAATTCATTTTCTAGTCTTTTTATTTCACATCAATATGTCATGAGTTTTCCCCCCTCCTGAATCCATAGCACCTCTTTTTGTGATGTTGGAACAAACTTTCTCGTGATGCTGCAACTTTTTAAGCTACAACATTTTCCTAGTAAAGCTAGAAAAATTTCTTTATGAAGTAAGACTATGTTTTTTATTTAACCAGGAATATTTTTTCTTTTTAAGTTGGGACGGCGCTGCACAAGCAGTAGCAGAGGCAAGCGCCGAGTGGTCGACGCACATGCCAAGGATGAGGTTCAATGGCTTATGGTGCCAAGGTTTCCTAGGCATCGGAGGTTGATGATCGATGACAAAGTGAGAATGAGCAACACTGCCATTTGGAGGGGAGAGATGAGGAGGAAAATGAATTAGAGGGAATACTTTTTTTTGGTTTTTATTTATTTGCTGAGTAGTTGCCACCTCATGCCCCACATCAGCGTCACCATGTAGAAAAACCACTTGCATGTCAATATCAAGAGAGGTGCTCATAGGGATAGATTGAGTGTGCATGCATATATGTGAACATTGATCTATGAACATACAATGTGTTTCGAGGCAAGTCTTTAGGAGATGTTCATAGGGGTAAGGTGTGAGTGTCTGCATATGTACTGTGTTTCGAAAAATAGCCATACAAAGACATTAAATAAACTTTGAGCTAGATGACAGCGGTGACTTCGCCAACCTTGAGATCTACTAACCATGTCTTTGGATGTGTTCATAGGGCAATCTCGAGATCGGACGACCAGTTCGGAGGTGCTTATAGGGGTGGAGTGAGGGCGAGTGCATATATGTGGGTGTCAACACATGCCTTAAATAAATTTGAGCCGGATGACAACAAAATATGCTATTTCATTACAAGGAAAGATAACATAGAAGTGCAACATATATGATGTTAACTGCGTAATCTAAATCACCATTAAAAAAATTCTCTTATTACGAACTGAACAACAGCGAGAAAAAATACTGTAGAAAACTGATGGACATATCTACCCCTTTCTAGAAGTTTTATCATCCTGATGAATGATGATATATGCATGCACGCAAGTTTTCAGGTTGCCAGCTGCATGGTATGCGGCTTGTTTGCATGGTCAGTACTTGGGCGTGAAGGACAAGAGCTTCCACGACGGCGTCTTGAGGATGCCCCAGACGAAGGCCTCGTACTGCGTATTCTTGCCACCAGACACCGTGATGACCAGCCGGTAGTTGTACCCGCCGTTAGACGGCTGCGTCTCGCCGCTGACGACGTTCTGGAGCTGCATCTTGAGTTCCCCCACGCTGAGCGTGTAGATGCGCACGGCAAACTGCGCTACCTTCTGGATCGTCGGGTCCTTCACGTTCGCCACGGGCGTCCAGTTGGACGCCGGCGGTGACGGTGGAGGAGGAGAAGGAGGAGGCGGGAATGACACCGGCGGCGGTGGCGAAGGAGGAGGGGGCGGGGATGACGCCGCTGGTGGAGGTGTCGAAGCAGGAGGAGGCGCTGTTGATGACTCCGGTGGCGGTGGCGGTGGCTGAGGAGGAGATGATGATGGGCTGTCCAGGAGTGGGCTCGGCGTTGGCGCTGTGTAGTAGTTTTGGGCGTTGGCAGTGTCAAGCAAGGTGGCGAGCATGAGAGGAAGGACGACCAAAATGGACGACCTGACCATGGCGGCCTCCTGCAGCCGGCCGCTTGGTGCCTTGGTGTGTAAACGACGTGTGTACGTGACTGTGTGTCTGTTCGTGCAAACTGCACAGTGCGCGCTACTGAATGCTAACTAGAGCGTGTGCTTGTTGTGCTGTGAGCTATGGGCCTATGGTACGTGGGAAGTGGTGCAGGAAAGCTGTCCCCCGTATGGTCTATTTATAGCGTAGTAGTAGCTCGCAGCTGTCTAGTCTAGTCCGTCGACGTCGGGTACTCTGGTGGCCGCCGTCCTAGAGCAAAGTCAGCTGGGGGGAGGTCGGCACCTCGGTATGGAAGTTGCAAATAGTAGTACATGCAGAGTCTACAAGTACATTGGGAAAACACACTGCGGTTGACTTAGACACATTCACAAAGTAATTTGTGTTTGGAAAACCAATTTAAGTTTAATTTTCATCCAAAAATCAGCTACCAAGGCCTTGTTTAGATGCCATCCAAATTCCAAGTTTTTTCACTCTCTCTCCATCACATCAATTTTTAGCCGCTTACATGGAGTATTAAATATAGGTAAAAAAATAACTAATTACACAGTTTAGTTGGAAATCACAAGATGAATCTTTTGAGCCTAGTTGGTCCACGATTGGACAATATTTGCTAAATAAGACGAAAGTGGTACTATTCATCGGGTTGAAATTTTTTCGCAATCTAAACGAGGCCCAAATTCTAAACTTTAACTACAAAATCATTCTTTGCATAGAAATCATGAAAAAACTAGCCCTGTTCTGCAGCACTAATTCAGTAGTACTTTTTAGCGAACGAACAGAGTTTTCCTCTCATAGCATTTTATCGTAAGCATCGGCATAAGTCAAATTTCAGCGAAACGGACAGGGGCCTAGCTTGTTAGTTCTCGGCTCTTCTCCACAAGATTTAAACGGAGCGCTACCAAACGTCACTCCTCTGGTCCACTCTGCTGAGTTGCGGGATTGCTTTCCCTACTCCATAGTCCATGCAGTTTGCGCTGCTGGTGGAGAGCGAAATTGCATAATTGCTTTCCCTACTCCATGGATTACAATAATCAGAGTGTTTGGATCTCTGGATTATTGTTTCTTAAAGTGAAAATATACAGTTCCCCTTTGACGTTACTTTTTGACTTGATGTTGTGTTGTGTTCCTGGTGCCACCTTTTTACTTGATGACTGCTAGAAGAAAAGATAAATGTAGAGGTAAATCAGACTTTCAGCACCCATAATCTCCTAAAATAAAAGTATGCCTCGCCGGGATTATAGGATTATCATAATATAAGGTTTCGATTATATCAATCCACCCTATAATCTAATCTATTTGGATCAAAATTATATTATACTCCCCCATTCCAAATTATAAGATGTATGCACTAAGATATACGCACTAGATACATATAGCTTTTGCTACGCATTAAGATATACGCACTAGATACATTATAAAAGTAATGTATCTAGAAAAGCTAAACATCTTATAATTTGCAACTGAGGGAGTATTAGCTAATTATTATAATTAATATGGATCCAAATAAGACCTAAGAGCATCTCAAGAGTCTTTCTTAAATTCACTCTCTGTATCTTTTCACCCTCCAACAACTTTTCTATATCTTGTAGGCATACTAGAGAGTGATCCTCACTCTTCATCTTTGGCTTGCGAGAATCCAGAATAGAAGATATCTATATTTAGAGATTCATTTAAAGATGTTGTTGGAGAGTATTTTTTTTTATCAAAATATCTATTCCTATAAATTAGAAAGGGTATAAAGAGCCTCCTGAAGTTGCTCTAGCAGCATCTTTAAGAGTATTTCTTAAATTCACCCTTCAAATGAAACATTTGAAGAGTCATTTAAATAAAAATTGCTCTCTTATATCTTTTGACCCTTCCACAACTTTTCTATGTCTTGTGCAAGTGCAATATTTTTTCTGTGTCTCTCCAGCTTTAGCGAGCCAGAAATCCGAAATATAGGATGATAATATTTGAAGATCTAATTAAAAAAAATAATTGGAGAATATTTTTTTTACCAAAATCTTTATTTTATCGATAGGAGGATATAAAGAAGCTGTCGCTACATCTCGGCCGATGCATGGACGCGCGCACAGAATTTAGATTTGCCTTGGTCATGATGATGAAAATGTCTCGTTGAGCTTTGCACCGACGATCGTTAATTTCTGTGTAACCAAGACACACGAGTTTCGAGTTGCCGCACGTTTGCGAAGTTTCCATCGATCTGTGGCTTAGCTGTCGTTTGACTTGAGACGTCGTCGCCGTTTATCACGTATACCGCCGCACGCGGAAAGCTACACTGAAGGAACTTTTTTTTGTGGGTTCAACGAGAACTCGATCTATTGACTAGCATGATTTGACACTGGACAATGCATGGCTTGAGTTTTATTAGGGCAGTCCCAATAAAAGAAACTAATAGTTTCTATAATATAGGATACCGCACCAAAAAAAGTACTGCTTTCCAACCCATGGTTTCTATGAGTACTAATTATTTTCTCTTTCTCTCTCCCAACTTTATCTTCTTCCTCTAATGGGAGTGCGACACGAGCTCCCTAGAAACTGGTGGTTTCTCCCCAATGACGATTTCATGGTTTCTTGGTGCATTGGGTCAAGAGTAGACCTGATTTCTTCATGAAGAAACCATTTCTATGATTTTTGCTCTCTTTCTTCATTAATTACGTTGCCATGTCAACGTTTTGCCTACGTGGTAAGTCATTTAATGAGGATAGAAACCATCATCAATGCACCGTTGGGACTGCCCTTATGATACAAGCCAGACATGGCAGATCTAGCAAACCCACAAGCCCAGACACAGACAGCATCTCTATGCACTAATAAGGCCAGGCTCATGCATACGTCCGAAATTGAAGTCTACGTGCTGCACGCATGGCTGGTCAGTGATCACATCGTGTAGAGACGACTTCCACCTGCAAGTCAGCGGCTACGTACTGTAAATACATTTCCGGCCGGGAAATGCACGCCATCATAGACGGCCTTATTATTATTATATTATTTTTACGAGGACATAGAACGACCTTAATAGCTTATACATGGTTGACACAATTAACCACATGCACGGACATCGGACAGATAGCCAGGAGATGCAGCGCGCTGTCAACCTTTTTGCAGCTACTCCTAATAACTCGTGTCTTTGTTAAAACCAAGAACAAGAAGTGCTAGACGATGTAAGGTATGGGGACGACATCTTAGAACTGTCATGCCGAGGAGAAGAATGCGGCTTCTCACTTGTCATTTTTTTAAAGCTATGGACAAAAACATGCCGGGCATATATTAATAGAGAAGGAGCCAATTACAAACAAAAGAAAATACAAGAAAACCTCAACATTCACAAAGGTGACAACAAAAGACCCCCACCAAAATATTTCTCACTTGTCATGACTCTTAGGCAAATTTCTGAAATAAATAGGAGGAATGGACACAGCGTTCCTACCATGGGAACTTCTGCAGGAGCAAGGTGTGATCATTTCTTTTTTTTCCCCTTTGTTTTTCTATCCATGTCAGATAATATAAAAGAAAATTCTCAGATCGCCGGGCTACAGATTTTGTAGGCCGGTTAGCATCTTGGAACTGTCCGTTCTTTTTTATTTTTTTGGATCTTCATGTTTCTTTGTCATTTCTAGGGAAAGTACAAGCATAAAGATCTAGAGGCAGCAAATTTCTAGGGATCATTGCGTGGGCACATGCCTCAACAACTCCATTCTTAGATATTCGTTACACAATGTCCCTCGTGAAAATCAGCTGCATGCTGATTAACAATGCATGGATTAAATCAGAAGTTCAAAGAATGAAGCCAGCAAATTAGAAATTAGATTAGCAGATGAGAATATTGTACTTGCCAGTGAGGCAGCTTGTTAGCAAGTCGAAGGTGAATACAATGGTACGGTGGGCATGACTGAATTTCGGTCCTTATGTGCAGGGAAAAAATGACACAAATTTTAAGCTATAAGCATGCGCCATTAGCTAGCTAGATGTGGCACCACTTAAATGATTTTGTTTCAAAGACTACAAAGGAGTCTTACTTCTGCACAAACTATGTAAAAGTCCATCAATTGATTTACTTAGAAATATGAGGATACATGTCTCTCAGCTCATCAAACTTATTGAGTAGAATCAAATAGAAATGTCATCAAAGCTTCTAAGTTTAGAATGAGTTGAAGGTATTTGATTTTAAGAAGATGAAATGTTAAGATTATTTATTGCACAAAAAAATAAAATGTTCTTAGTACAATAATCTTTTAAAATAATTGTTTTATTTTCAATTTTGTATTGCCCATGACGAGCCCATACAGACCATGGTTCTATACAAGCATAAAGATCTATACTCTGCACTCTCTTTTGCCATCATCGAATCTCGATGTGGCAATGCGCGTTGGCTTGGGTGTCTGTTGACCTCAGCTGTGGTCACTGCTCGGCCAACACTAGGTGGTCGGAAACTATTCGTTCCTATCCCAACACATGGGTATGATTGATCTCGGCAGAAATTATTTTGTTCCTATTGCAACATACGGTTATGATTGACCTCACCTGTGGCCATTGCTTGGCCTAGTGTCTGTAAATAGGAGTAACCCGGTGCTCCCGAGTCTTATACACACAGAACATCCAAGTCTACACTGCACAAACCCCCTAAACCGATCACAATACCTCGCTCATCCACAGTTGTGACCCTAGTCCTCATCATGTTGTGTGCTGAGCTACCTGCGTTGGGGGTTTCACCCCCTCCCCCCACCGCCGGTATCGACACCACCGTTGCCGAGATCACCGACGGGTGGTCTCCTAGCTAGCGATAGTGTTCTATCGTCGTCACCACCGTCCCTCCCAGCTGGTAGCATTCCACTGTTGTCAACACCCTCAGCGGTGGTCTCCCAGCGACCATCGTCATTCTGCCACTGGCAGTCGGCGCCCCTCCCAGCTGGTAGCATTCCATTGCCACCGGCATCCCCAGCGATTGGTCTCCTAGCTAGCGTTCTACGGCCGTCGCCGCCCCTCCTAGCTAGTAGCATTCCACCACCGCCGCCGCGCGCCCCGAGAACGGTCAGGTAGGGGCATGCGCCCCTAAGGGCAAATTTAACTTTCCGTGAGAAATACCGGTTGTGGTACTATAGGGTTGTCGACAAAAGATGCTCGACAGTCTTCCGAGGGGTATCCCACAAAGGTAGATTGATCGGTGGAGGTGCGCGTGATAGGAACCGGATGGTGACACAGCGCAGAGACAACGATTTAGACAGGTTCGGGCCGTCAGATCGACGTAATACCCTACGTCCTGTGTCTTTGGTGTATTGTATTGAGATGTAGTCGATGTCGTCTAGGGGACCCATGTCTCTCCTTATATACTTTGAAGGGGTAGGGTTATAAGGAAAGTATTCTATTTGGTACTATACAATATCTTGCGGTGCACATCGACCAGTGCCGTGCACGCCTTGATCTTGTGGGCTGGGCCACCTCTGATGGTGCGGCCCATGTGGTCTGCCATGGGTATCCGGGGTTGTACCCCCCACAAGGGTTGGCTCGATGGCGGGATCAAGGTTAGTTTCTTCCAAGAGGAAAGGCTTAAATATTAATCGTAATTTGAGTTCAATGTTTCCTTTGAGCACTTAAAATCTCATCTTTGAAAAATCTTTTTTTGGCAACATGCGCTAAACATTGAAAACAACAGTCACAAGAGATATATAACATCATATCAACAAAAGGATGTCCATTTTATTATGTTTGCAACCTCAACATCAAGCCACCAACATAAAACATTGAACATTTCCTACAAACACACATTAACACCCCTTACGCGCCTCGCGTTCCCTCGCAAGCTAGTCTCACCTTCTATGCTGCAACTATGACGGCCCCAAGATCATCCGCTAGGTCAGCCACGGGCACCATCGCGGCCCTAGCCGCGGCGGCGTCCGCCGCGGCGTTGCTCCGTTCAAACTCTCATGAGGCAAAACATTTCCTACTGAGCTATTATTTTCGGTATTTTTTGCCCATTAATTAATCTGCATTAATTAATTGTCTTCAAATCGCACCAAGTGCTCTGGTACAACCAACAGGAGAATGTATGTAGCTCCGATTTCAACAAAACAACAATTTTCACTGATGATATAATTTCTGACCATATCAGTTTGGCAAAACAGTCACTCACAACTTTCAACAGAAGAATGTATTATTGAAGCCTTTCGTCCAAATACTCTTGGGCCTCGTTCGGTTCCTGTGGAACCATTCCTACCCTTGAACAATTCCTGGCCAGGATCAAGTGGATCCCCTTCCTCCACTCATTCCTCGTCTGATTCAAAACCTGTCCTGATTTATTCCTGGTCTAATTCAAAGTTATGTTCGGCTGAACAGGATCACAAGAACCGAACCATTCTTGGTCTGATTACATAGAAGAAAAATAGGAAAAAAAACTGCTACTTGCAGCTGCTAGTGCACTTGCTGTCACAGACAAGTCCCCTACTTCACATGAAATTAGGAAACAAAAACCTCACGAGCTCATAGTTCCAAGATTACACGGCACTGAAATTTTACATGAGAATAACATAGATCTATCAAAAAAAAAAAACAAATTACCATACAAAGCAAATCCAACAGAATATCCAGATCTAAAACAAACATGAAGGCTGTTGAGCATAAATAATAAGTTGTTTGTCCCATTTAACCATGGTATATTGATGCCCATGGCATAAGATAAGCTTCTAAAAACATGGAGAGTCAGCTGTAAGTCCCAAGGAAGAACACACACCCTTCAGAACTCTCCCCATATACAGTTGATTGAAGAATTTATATGATCTATATCACTGACCACCTAACAAACAATAATCAAGGTACCGAAGCTTTGAAAGGAGTCTTCTACTTGCTGTATCTAGTAGTAATCTCTTGCTTCCACAAGATCACATCTGGCACAAATCTTAGATTAAATTTAGGTATAAAATGAAAGGGTTCTACGCAGCTACGCAGCAACTTGATAGAAACACAAACGTTCTGCACAAACGAACGAAGCAAATTTATCTTGTACTACCTTAGTATCCTTAGGTTCTCCAAAACCTGAAACATAAAAATTGGACTTGCAAGTGTTAATGAGCATGAAAAACTGAACCAAAGAATCAAAACTAAACTAAAAAGTGAACTCTTCAGTTGGTTAGTTATGAAACATGTTACGTTATGAATCAATATGTCAGTTTAAAAGCTTTGATTAGTTAAGAAACTAGTCAGTGCCTTCACATGCTCTATCCTATCTCTTGCAAAAAAACATGTTGAGTGGGCCTCTGTCAGTGCTGCTACCATTACAGAAACATTAACAGAAGCAATTAATGAAACATGCTTTGAAGGTACAGTACGTCCTTCACTTTGATGGTATCTGTTGTTCTGGTATTTCTGCCTACTAGAAAGACTGCAGCTAGATGTCAAGAGAAGGATTTCACCAAATACAAGAACTAGGATGCTATTAAAAGATTGACATCCTTTTAAACTTGCAGGTATCCTTCGGCAACTTATAAAAAATCCTTTGGCAAAAAAAAAGAGAAAAAGAAAATTGTACAAGCACTATTATCAGTCTACTGAATGGTCTGCATAGTCACTAACTCACTATCTTCAAAAGGAAAATATACAGCTCCAGTTACAAGACTGAAACAGGTTCATTTTAGGAAAGTGAGACAGGAACCATGATAGCCATAAATCAAGCAACAATGTAGATAGCAAGATCGATAAGTAAGCAAGCAGCTCCTAAACAAATAGTGCAGTGAAAATTGAGCCCCTACTTGACTGTCATGGAGTGTGCGGTTCAGTAACACAATAAAAAGTTGAGCCCCTAAACTAATAGAAGGAAAAATCAAGTTTTTAGCAATTAAGTAGACTGACCTGTTAGACCATCACATTTTTTAGCCAAACCAAAGTTGCTTCTCGATCTAGTTCACAACCACTTAGGAAGGTCTCTCTATTTTCTTTGCTCTTGATGAACACTATAAATGCCTTTGCCTTTTCTTCCTTTGTCACTTCCATTGTGCTCAAAACGGATATCCACCTTTTGATAGAGAAGTCGTTACCTTGAGCAACCTCCTTTTCTTTGGCTAGATCTGCAGACTCATCTTGTACTTGCTTAGTCCTCATGTCTAGGTATCTCCCCATCATTTCTTCAATCCTTTCACCCTTCTTAGGTCTCTTTTCTTCCTTTTCATGTTTTTTTGCTTGATGTAGTGTAGTAGTTCTTCGCTGCCTGCTTCTTTCAACATCTATGACCTCATTTTCTTCATCTCATGACAGAGAACCTCGTTGTTAATTTCTTTCAACAGCTACAACCTCACTTGCTTCCTCTTGTATCTCAGTGATTGAATCATCTTCATCTAGTACTTCATGAACCTCAATGTTGTCCAAGTCATCTACATCATGAATTTGTCGAAGTGGTGCTTCCTCTTGTGGTGGCTCAAGAGAAGTCAGATTGTAAGTACCTTCAGCCAAATGACCTACACGATAACAAGGAAATAGCTATAGAAATTGGTCTTTCCTCATGAAATTCAAGTATAAAGAGAACCGATATAGTTATGACAACTAGAAGGAGTTAATTGGGGGGGGGGGGATATCGTGCAGAGCAACTAGTAGTGCATAACTGAAGAAAACTCATCACAATACAGATGAGAAGAACATGGATGTAGAGTTGTTCTGACATCTATAAATTGTGACAAGTAGAAGCATATAACCTAACTCTATAAAACTAGCATATTGTTGCTTAGTCATCAGCACTAGGAGAAAAGCATTACTATAACTAGCATATTGTTGCTTAGTCATCAGCACTATAAAAAATACTTGATCAAAGACTACTAGACAAGTCAAGTGAATCACAGGATAATATAGAGCAGCAAGATAGAAACAAACAAATACTAAAGTGAGAAGCTAAAAGAATATATTGATTGGCACTGTTTTGTAACACCTTGGGTGTTTAAATACTAAAACCTGACATGTCATCATATGCATTGTAAAGCATTTGGCATTTGGTGAAAACTTGGAGATGCATACACTAAAACAAGTTTATATCGATGTGGTATGTGTTGCATTGTATTGTTTGACTCAAGTTCAAAGTTTGTTTGGATTTTGAATTTTCGAGAAAACCCTGATTTTCAGCATTTAAATCCTACCCTGAAAACTCATTTTAAAATCTAAGCATATTTTGGGGTTGAGCCCAAAAGTAAAAGTGTAGAGCTTGTCAAGTTATACAAAGTTTGTTTTTGGAGATTTCAATGTTGTTATGAAAAATTTGGAGTAATTCAAAAAGGCGTAATTTGTTAAATGTCACTTATTTGAATTCAAAAGTTCATTTTAAAATGTAGACCGAATTTGGGGTTGGTTATAAAAGCAAAGTTGTAGAACTTTGAATTTTGAACAACTTTTATTTTTGGAGATTTTTGAGTTGTTACACAAATTTGGGAGTAATTTGAATTTGAAAATGAAGGGCAGTTCTGTAAATTCTGTGAACAGTGTTCACCGTCTAAGCTACATTGTCGGCGGGCCTTCTTCGGCGTTCCAGGCGCGTCGTGGCCGTCTTTGGCATCACGCTGGCGCGGGAACAGCTCCTGCGTGGCTTCTCTATGCTTCCTGGTCGGTCTTTATAGTCAGAGCATCGCCGTCGTTCTTCTCTTCTCTTCCTCTGTTTTCTTCAGTCGCCACCGTCCATCTCCGGTGAGCTTGTGCCGTCGTCTCAGCGCGTTCTAGTCGCCGCAAAAGCTTGCTATAGCTCCGCCTTGTCCTTATGCACCCAGCCAACCCACCAATTTAGCTTGATTTCCTCGGGAAACTGCTGTGCGCGCTCTTCTTCCTCGCGGCCGACAGCGTCGCCGTCGCGCTCGCCTCACCGTGGCCAGAGCTCCACGGTGCGCCTCTGCCCCTGCTGAGTCTTGCTTCAGCTTTGCCACGATGCCGTGGTACTCTATGACCTATTGTTTTGTCATTTTGACCACCACAGCTACCGGAGCATCGCCATCGACGATGGTCTGCTCCGCCGTGACTGATCGGAACGTCGACCCACCTCTCCAGTGCTCCTCCGGCCTTGTTCTCTGCTCAGCCACGTTTGGAGTGAGCTGCTGGTGCTTCCTAGGCCATCTGTTTAAGCTTCACAAGTCTCACATCGCCAGCGTAGCGTAGCCGCGTCGTCGTAGCCGCCATGGCCGGCGTAGTGCTCGGTCCAGTCCATAGCTAGACCGGCTTGTGCCCCAAATCGATGCGCTTAGTCGAGGGTAGTGTTTTGGTACCTTGGTCGTCATCGTTGGTCTCGCCGTCGGTGAGATATCGTCGGTCAGAGCCATCGTCGCCGTGGTCAACCACGCGAGGTTAGGGATGACAAGCGGGACCCGATGTGAGTGACTGCGTAGTTCAAAATGAATTTCCATTTTTTAGATTTGAATGAATAGTGTCTATTTTTGTTATTTTTGTGTAGATTTATTTAGAGCTCCAAAAATTATGAAAATTTTTGTGTGACTCCTCTGTGATGTATATTATTTAAGAAAAATATGAAATAATGTTTTCAGTAATTTTTGAATGTGATGAAAATTACTCAATTAATTAATAAATGGATTTCCATGATTTTTCTAGGCTTATTTAATTGTCCAAAAATTATGAAATCTGTTTTGCCACTTACTTATCATGTAATGAACATTTACAAAAAATTTTGGGTCAATTGGAACAAGTTGATTTATTTCATAATTCTTAATTAAATAATTAATTCATAAAAGTAAATAGTAACTTTTAATGATTTAAGTTTTGATTGAATTTTTGATTGAGTGATGTCCTTGGGTCATTAGTTGATAATGATCTTTGGCAATTGATGTAAGTAGTACAAAAAAGATTTGGTTAGTTTGACTTGCAACTGTACCGCGAAGGAAAGTTGTATTCGAATTGTTAATTTTTGCATCCATCATCGAGCATCATGTTTCGTATTCCGCATCATGTTAAACATGTCATTGTTACTACATGTAGTGAATGAAGGTGAACATGTGGTAGTTAATCAAGTTGCGGAGGAGGTTAATCCGTCTGTTGAGGTCGGATCAAATACTTGTGAAACGTCGCAGGAACCGGACTTTTCCGTCAACAAAGGCAAGCCCCGGATGCATACAACCCTACCTTGTGTTTTACAAATTAATTTCGCTTTTGCCTTTCTATACTGCATTAAGTGATTAGGAGTTATGTGGAAACCTAATTGGTGCATTACCAACCTTGTTTTGTTCCATATCTACCTTGTTACCTGTTTATTCGTAAATGACTAGTTATGCTTAGTCATGCTTAGTTAGGTGATTACCTGTCACCTAAGAATTTTAAATGGATCTTTGGCTACTTATGTGAACATAAAATATAAGATTGTGGAGTAATAAATCTAGACCGGGCGGACTCGGTGTGTGTGAGCCACAAGACATAGAGGTCTTGTGAGCAGGTACTTTCCATCTGTGTCGATTAAGGTCCATACCGTTGTTGAATTGCATGAGGTGAGACTTTGTAGTACTAACCACATACTCCAGTAAGCCTTAACTTGGCGATTCTAGTACGAGAATGGCTACTCGCGCACTGGGAGTGGAGAGATGGCGAGAGTAGCGTGTACCCACGTGGCCATGGGCTGGATTGATGGAGTACTGTATTCTCGGGTGGCGCGGACCTGTTCTTGTTTTAGAGGATCTGAGTGCAGGTTGGTATATGTAGGTCGGGGACCTACATATGTCGTGTGGTCTGGAATCCCCAGCTAGGTTTATAATCGGTTCGAATCGTCGTTGCTCCTTGGTTATGGAGACTCAACTCACTGTTCATCATCGTAGTATTAATAAATGGAATTTGAGTAAGGTTTGAGAAAGAGATGGATATGAAGTTCATGATCTCATTACGGATCATGGCAGATTCATATGTGGTACTTAGCAAGTTTTACCTTTGAAGTAAAGAATTTGGTTAAAGAGCTTTTACGCAAAAGAACTTTGATTATTGCTAAAGCCATACCTTGAATCCATGAGCCTGCATTCCTGAGTTTATAAATTCTTATTCCGGTTAAGTCTTGTTGAGTACTTTTGTACTCAGGGTTCATTGACCCTTGTTGCAGGTGAGCCTCATGAGCAGATCTGTTTTGGATCGTGCTGTATGACTATTGTTCGATCTGACGATGAGAAGTAAATGGGTGGCCCTTGGGCAGGGCAGTTTTATTTTGTGTGTTATGTTTATGTTAATTATGCCACTCCACTACTAATATGGTTTGTAATAATTATCGAACTTAGTTTGTAAGGTTTGAAACAACTGGCTTGTAAACTAAGATATCGTAAGACTTCCGCTATTTTACTCTGATGTCTATATTTGAATAAATGTTGTAATACTGCAATGACTCTGTAATGTGATCCTGCTCGGAAATCGTGGATGATTTGGGGTTCCCCGAGGACACCCGACAGACTTATTAAGTTACCAGGAACATATGCTTAGTTGTCAAAGGTCATTGGACAGTGACAAGTGCATGTGGGTCCTATAATTTAGGAGGTTCTGCCACATGTTTGCAACTATAGAAAGTGAACCTACCATCATAAAGCTCTCCCAAAGCATCAAATAGTGGAAATCTTGCCTTATTGTTGTGGAACTTCCTAATTTTAGGGAATGTCTGCACATTCAAAGAGAACCATTGATCAAATATGAGGTTATCACTATGAGGATATCCATAGAATTACTTCAAGAAATCAACTTACAATTTCAAGGTTATCCCACATAGATGGTGATCCTTCAACCATATGCCTATCTTCATTCCAGGTGGCCCCACTCTGCCTCCTTGCCTCTTTGAGCATCCTATAGTCTTTCTTTAGCTGTCCTTCTTTGTCTTGAATCTGACTCTTTGTGTAGTTGACATACTTGTTTCTCAGATGGAACTCCTTCACCATTTTATTCCACCCTTTAGGGGTCCATCCATTGTCTCCTCTATAGCCACTATCTTTATACTCATGGAGAATGTCTACTAGGGACTTCTCAAGGGCTGGATTCCAGTCCGCTCTTTGCTTTACTACTACGTAAACCATGGTCAGATATCAGGTTACCAAAAATCAGCAAATAGAAATAATAGTAAAGAAATACCAGTTTATAGGTTACAGGTTTACTAAAACTACTATAATAGCACATGGTGGAATAAACTGTATAGAAGAGAATTACTTCAAGAAAGTTCTTTTTAGTAGCAAACAACTGCAAAGAAATAACAGCAATAATAGCAGAGAAATAACAGCAATAATAGCAGAGAATTAAACACTATACCTCTCGGAGAACCTCCAATCTTCTTTGCCTTACTGCATTTAGGAGAAGCCTTCTTTTTAATACCACTTGTACCCAAGAACCGGTGCAACTTTGGTGACGCCCTTGCAATCATATTGAGCTTCGGGGAGCCTTTTCCAACCATCGCTGTCAAATATGACACAAGCCTATTCACTTATTACAAGCTTATTCAATTATTGCAAGCCAAGTTTATTACAAGCTTATTCATGACAAAAGCTTATTACAACCTATTCAAAGACTAATTTAAAGACTAAAAAGAAGTCTCTGCTTAATTACAATCCATGCTTATTACAAGCTTATTAACTTATTATAGCCTATTTAAAGATTAATTTAAATGTTGCTGGTACTGAACCCACATTTCTTGGGCGATGGTGTCTCTTAAAGCGTTGCCTTGTACTAAACCCACATTTAGGTCATTCATTTGATCACCACTTGGTACAGCAACAAAGTTTCTTGGAGGGATATTATCCGACTGATGATCTAACCATTCCTCATCTCCATGAAGTAATCGGATCAGACTATGGAAGATGGAAGCAGCTATAGGTATCTTTACTTGATTTTCCAACATGTGGAATGTGGCAACTTTCAGAATGGGGAAGCGCTTCTTAAGCACCTCCAAAGCCCTTTCCACATGGTTCCTCAGTAGTGTGTGGCGGTGGTTAAAGAGCTCCTTTGGGTTCTGCGGCCTTCGATGTCCAGCCCCAAATTCTTTCAAATGGTATCGAACTCCCCGATATGGAGCAAGAAAAGATGGAGTATTTGCATACCCTCCATCAACCAGATAGAATTTGCCTGGAGGTACTTGGAAGCCCTTGCTCATAGCTGATTGTAGCACTCTAGAATCTGTAGCCGATCCCTCCCATCCACTAGAAATGAAAGTGAAGTTGAGATCGAAATCACATGCCACCATCACATTAATGCTTAGTGTGCCCTTCCTATTTCTAAAAGGAGAAGCTTTCTCAGAGGCTATGGAAATAGGAATATGAGTTCCATCAATGGCACCTAGACAATTCTTGAAAAATGGATAGAATCTAGGATTGTCTTGGATTTTTTATGCACTTGATTAGGATTAGGAGCTTGAAGGTAACGGCGAGAGAGTGCGGGAATGACCACCTTGAAGAAGTGGTTGATGTGATGATGGAAGGTGTCATTGCTGTGCCCAAAGAACACTTAGAGATCCTCATATGAGGCATTGTGACTTAACATGTATAGGAAGAAACCCAACTTCTCCTCCACAGTTATCCTAGTAACAAGCCTTTTGCTTCTAAGATAATTTGCCAATTCTCTAAAGATGCGTGGTTCCATCCTAAATGCATCTTGACAGTTCTTGACATGGCCCCCGAGGAGTCTACGAACTTTAACCTCGCCTGTTTCTTCCGAAGTATGACGTTTCTTCTTTTCCCCTCCTCTAGCAGAACTCATAAGATATAAGGCGGGGAAAATAAATAGCATCATGTCATCGTCTTCTTCCTCCCTCCTCTTTCTAATACGATCTCGTAGTGAGAGACGCATTGTAGGACTGAAGCATACAATTTTATAGTCATATAGAAGCTAAATATTATTAACCATGTCATATAGAAGTTATATTATTGACCATGTCATATAGAAGCTGTAATAAAGATTATAGTCATCTTATAGAAGCATATATAAACTTATAGTCATATAGAAGCTTTTGGAGTACCTTTTGGAGTTGGTACCGGATCTCAAGAAGGCGGAGGTTCACCTTCCCCAACTCTAAATGGGGCCGGAGAGATCTACAAGTAACAAGAAGCCATTTGACAAATCAAGACATCATCTAGATAATAATATAGAATTATTTGGAAAATCAAGACATTGACACTTTAGTACTTTACGAATTATTTACTGTCCGTTTTCAGTGTCACTTCACATGCACTGCAAGAACCATGAAAAATTGGAAAAGCATGCCTACTGCTCCAAAAAATCTATAGGTCATCATATTGTGCCAGATTCCAGCACCAGTATCAAAGCATGGCCATGGTTTGGTAACATTCAATTCAAGTTGAGGACAAGGCATCCAATTCCAGTTACAAATTGCAACTAGCTGATAGAAGGAAAATAAAAATATTAAGCAAGAGAAAATTAAAAATTTAGTACTCAGAACTTGCAGTGTGAATTTCTTCAGAAAGCATTCTGTGGCAAGAGGATTATGCTCCACATGGTGCTATCGCTAGCTGATGAAATCCAGCGACTGTTGGCAGACAAGGATGTAGCACACATGAGCCGTCCTACACACTTGAACTTGTTCTGATAGTGACGAGATGCTGCTACTACCAGTACTGTACCCAAGCTACTAGGAGTAGTATTCAGTTTGGAGTATTAGTTTGGCAGTCATCAATTGATGGTTTACATCATCCGTGCCTATAACCTTTACAAGTACAGTACTCCACTATCAATCTTATACTATCATGTATGTATCCAAATTAAAACAGTATTGCCGCACAAATGGAAAAGAAAACATCCAGGCTGGTGCTCAAAGAATAATAATGTCAGCGTGGCCTCATAGGGATCCCTCTTTAATTTCATCTCCTGAGATCTACTAAGAACACACACAAAGCGGCAGCTAGCTAGCATGGACCACTAGCTGTTCGACGGCTCCTTCGGGAGAAGCATCTCATCGCTACAGGCGGACATCTTCAACACGAGCTCTACTCCTCACGTCCTAGCCTCCCCGTGTACCCCGAACGGCACCCAAATATCCCAAATACTCCGGATCCAAGAAGAGACGCGCAAGAACCAAATCAAGAACCCTAAAATACATGTCCGGACGAAGGGGAGAGAAGGGGAGAGCGAGGGGATCACCGGCGAGAAGGACGAGGAAGGGGAAGGATGTACGCCTGGAGTCGATGGCGTCGTCATCGCCGTCGCCGTCGCCTCACGCCGCCCTGCCCCGCCGTCGCCTCCACTGCGGGAGCTCGTGGTCGCCTCACCTCTGGTTCTCGCGTCGCGTCTTACCTCACGCCGCCTCCCTCCAGGATCCGATCCGGAGGGTAGGAGGTGTGGCTTTGTTCCGGGCCGTGGAGGGAGCGGAATGGCCAAACTTGGCCCATTTTTTTTCTGGGCCATATCTAACCGAACGATCAATCCTAGCCCGGCCTGACTTCGAACCGGGCCATGTCAATCTGGGCGGATTAGGCCACGTTCTGGGCCATTCTGGGCCAAAACGAACGAGGCCTTGGTGTGCGCGCCCGAGGTCCGTGCCCGATCCCTTCCAAACTCCAACTCTGATAGGAGTCTCCGAGTCAGCGCCTCAACGGTATGGTGCGTCGTGGAATACTACGAGTCCACGGACTCCTGTGCATGCTCTTCAGTAGCGGGTACATGTCGACCGCCACTCACTTTGGCCAGACGCTCCTCCAGCACGCCATCCTCTTCCTCTGTGGGAGGCTGGCAGCGCCGGTGCCGTCCAGACCTTGCTGGCGTCCGGTGCATACTCTGAAGCTTCTGTGAAGACGTCTAGGACCAACAGGTCCAGGCCAGTTCACCTGGCCGCGCGCGTGCCTCGTGCAGCCAGAGATCCTGCGGATGCTGGTTGACAGGGGCTGCGACGTGAACGCGAGGGCGGAGGCCGGCGACACCGCTGCCATCCTCTGCTCGCGCCACAAACGCAAGGACTGCCTTAGGGTTCTCGTGTCCGCTGGCACAGACGTCGTCCTGCTAAACTCCACGGCCTCCGTCGCTTACTTCGGGGGATGGAAGATCGGCTTCGAACGGGCTGTTGTTGGTACGATTTAGACAGGGACCATCGCACCCTCAAGCGAGTGGAACGTGTTCTCCCGGCGCTGATGTTCGGTTCGGCACGCTGTGCGGGGACACGACCGCTCACTCAGTCAGACGTTGAGGACGTGGACGAGTAGGATTTGGATGGGTGCTCGCCCCATATAGCTGCTGCCAAGATGGGCAACGTCGAGGCCTTCCACGCCTCGTATTTGCTGGCGCCAATGTGAAGTTGAGCAACAAGCCAGGTGAGACGGCCATGGGACTGGCGCAGCAGAGCAAGAAGAGAGACCTCTTCGAGCAGTTCATGCTCGAGTTTGCGCTGCAGAAGGGCATGCCTGGAGGCTTCTACGCGCTTCACTGTGCCTCCCGGCGGTGTGACACCGCGGCGGCGCCACACCTCGCCCGCATGATTTGTCGAAATATATATTATAGCGCTCTACAACACTTTAAATAAATTTTGAGCCGGAATGACTGACAAAATAATCACTACCGGAAACCGGCGATTTACCGAGTGCCGGAGGCTTTGCCGAGTGTATTTTATCGGGCACTCGGCAAAGACCGTGTTTGCCGAGTGCCAAATAAAATACACTCGGCAAACAAAAACACATGGCAAAATACGTCTTTGCCGAGTGTTTTTTTCTGGCACTCGGCAAAGATGTATTTTGCCGAGTGCCTTTGTTTTGGCACTCGGCAAAGAGGCTTTTTGCCGTGTGCATTTTTTTTTTGCCCTCGGCAAATCAGTTTTTCGAAGCAATTTTTGAGGCCCTAAATGAATTCAAATGAAAAACTTTTCAACTACAAAGTTGTATAACTTCTCAAGATCTACAAAGTTTATTTTGGTCATTTCTTCACTTGACAAAGCGACAATAACGTTGTTCATAAAATCTACATCTCTCATATTAGTTTCATGAAAGTAGAAGACAGGTATATAAGATTTGTGAACAATGTTACTACCACTATGTCGAATGAACAAATGACCAAAATAAACTTTGTAGATCTTGATAAGTTATGAAATTTTGTAGTTGGCAACATTTTGATTTGAAATCATCTTGTCATGCAAAAACGACGTTTGAATTTGAAAATTTTAAAATTTGAATTTTTCAAACGACCTCGGATGGAAAAACTTCCTAAATGAAAATTGTAGATCTCCAAAAGTTATGAAACTATGTAGTTGACAACTTTTTGAATTGAAATCATCTTATCATACAAAACTACGTTTGAATCTCTCAAATTTAAAATTCAAATTTTTCAAACGACCTCGGATGGAAAAACTTACTAAATGAAAATTGTAGATCTCAAAAAGTTATGAAACTTTGTAGCTGACCACTTTTTAATTTGAATTGATTTAGGGCCTCAAACAAGCAATTTACTCTAAGTTTGCCGAGTGCCTTTTTTCAGGCACTCGGCAAAGCCGTATTTTGCCGAGTGCCTATGTTTTGGCACTCGGCAAAGAGGCATTTTGCCATGTGCCTATGTTTTGGCCCTCGGCAAATAGGCATTTTGCCGTGTGCATTTTTTTGCCCTCGGCAAATTAGTTTTTCGAATCAATTTTTGAGGCCCTAAATGAATTCAAATGAAAAACTTTTCAACTACAAAGTTGTATAACTTCTCAAGATCTACAAAGTTTATTTTGGTCATTTCTTCATTTGACAAAGCGACAATAACATTGTTCATAAAATCTACATCTCTCATATTAGTTTCATGAAAGTAGAAGAGAGATATATATGATTTGTGAACAATGTTACTACCACTATGTCGGATGAACAAATGACCAAAATAAACTTTGTAGATCTTGAGAAGTTATGAAATTTTGTAGTTGGCAACATTTTGATTTGAAATCATTTTGTCATGCAAAAACGACGTTTGAATTTGAAAATTTGAATTTTTCAAAAGACCTCGGATGGAAAAACTTCCTAAATAAAAATTGTAGATCTCCAAAAGTTATGAAACATTGTAGTTGGCAACTTTTTGATTTGAAAACATCTTGTCATGCAAAACTGCGTTTGAATTTCAAAATTTTAAAATTCAAATTTTATAAACGACCTCGGATGGAAAAACAACCAAAATAAACTCTGTAGATCTCGAAAAGTTATGAAATATTGTAGTTGGCAACTTTTTGATTTGAAAACATCTTGTCATGCAAAACTGCGTTTGAATTTTCAAATTTTAAAATTCAAATTTTGTAAACGACCTCGAATGGAAAAACTTCCTAAACTAAAAGTGTAGATCTCGAAAAGTTATGAAACTTTGTAGTTCACAACTTTTTTATTTGAATTCGTTTAGGGCCTCAAACAAACAATTTACACTCGGTTTAGTATATTATATTGGGAACTAAAACGGAATCCAGATACAAGTGACAGTGTGGTGTAGTGGTAGAGGAGGTTTGTGCGCAGCGAGAGGTCTCGGGTTCGAATCCCGTCGGCCGCGTAGCTGTGAAATTTACGCGAAAAAAGTCGGAGATGGATGGGCGCTGACCGGTGGGGGCCTCCACCAATTAAAAAAAAAATTCCATTTTTTTTGGGTAAAAATTCCCATTTTTTTCCGGTTTTTTTTCGGTTCCAACTTTGCCGAGTGTCGGGCACTCGGCAAAGGCTTTGCCGAGTGCCCGACAAAAGACACTCGGCAAAGGCGTCTTTGTCGACTCATTTTTTACCGAGTGGTCTTTGCCGAGTGCAGCACTCGGCAAAGCCTTTGCCGAGTGTAAATTGGGCTTTGCCGAGTGCCCCTGGCACTCGGCAAATTCTCTGAGTCCGGTAGTGAATGCTATTTCATTATTAGGAATGATAACACAGCGAGAAGTACAAAATATATGATATGATGTTTACCGCGCAATCTATAAAACACCAAAAATAAAAGAACTCTCTTATTACTAACAGCAATAGAAAATGGGAAACTGATTGGAATATGTATCCTTTCTAGACACTATTATGGATTGTCTGAAAAAAATAACGAGATGAACTTGAACTTCTCCGGAGCTAAGGCCAGTCTCAACGGGGTTTCACGGGGGTTTCATGCACAATTAATAAGGTGCCACGTCAGTTTTTTGCATGAAACTGGGAGGAGAGAGAAGGGATTCGTTTCATGGTCACGAAACTTATCCGCACTGCTTCCAAAACTTTGGAAACGCCGTGAAACCTGCACTAAGGCCCTTCCTTCGTTTCATCGCGACTTTTCTTCTCCGGGACCGTGCGTTCTTCATCGCGACTCCGCAGGGCGCGGTCGCCGGACCGTCGCGGGCGAGGCCGCCCGACGCGCTCGCTCGTCCGCCGATCGCGGGAGATCCGCCGGCGCGGGCGGGAGCTCCGCAGGGCGCGGCCGCCGGACCGCCGCGGGCGAAGTCGCCGGCCGCGGGCGCTCGTCCGCCAGTCGCGGGAGATCCGCCGGCGCCGTTCATCATGAGCCGTCCGTCGCGAGCTGCCCCGTCGCGACTCCGCCCGCACGCGCTTGCTCGTCCACCGGCCGCGGGAGATCCGCCGGCGCCATTCGTCGTGAGCCGTCCGTCGCAAGCTGCCCCATCGCGACTCCGCCTACACGTGCTCGCTCGTCCGCCGGCGCGGGCGGGAGCTCCGCAGGGCGCGGCCGCCGGACCGCCGCGGGCGAGGTCGCTGGCCGCGGGCGCTCGTCCGCCAGTCGCGGGAGATCCGCCGACGCCGTTCGTCGTGAGCCGTCCGTCGCGAGCTGCCCCGTCGCGACTCTGCCGGACACACGTCCTCTGTCGGTCGCGGGCGCCGCGAGCATGAGGGCTCTGCCCGCCCGCCGCCATGCTCGGCCTCCACTCCATGCTCGGCCTCACGACGGTGACGAGAAGGATGCGGGGAAGAGAGGGATGATAGGGATAGGTGGGACCCATGAATAGTAAAATAAGGGACGAAACCGTGCCATGAAACTTTGCACCGTGGGAGAGACCCGTTTCATATCGAAGTTTCACGTGTTGGAAATTGGGAGGTTATCAAAGTTTCACGTGTAAACTGGGAGGTGAAACACTCCATTGAGACTGGCCTAAGGCTCTGTTTAGATCAACTCATTTTTTTATAAGCCGTAATAGCGGGAGGCTAACAGCTTTTTTATATTATATGGTTGCATGCATGCAAGGTTTCATAGCTGCATGCATGCGGCTTGTTTGCATGGTCCTCCAGATCAGTACATGGGAGTGAAGGACAAGAGCTTCCACGACGTAGTGCCGAGGATGCCCCAGACGAAGGCCTCATACTGCGTATACTTGCCACCAGATACCGCGACGACCAGCCGGTAGTTGTACCCGCCGTTAGATGGCTGGGTCTCGCCGCTGACGACGTTCAGGAGCTGCATGTTGAGTTCCCTCGAGCACGCGCGTCAATGCGCACGGCAAACTGCGCATCCTGCTGGATCTTCGGGTCGTTCACGTTCGCCACGGTCGTCCAGTTAGACGCCGGTGGCGGAGGAGGAGGAGACGCCGGCGGCGGTGGCGAAGGAGGGGGCGGCGGGGAATACGCCGGCGGTGGAGGTGAAGGAGAGGGCGGGGAAGACGCCGGCGGCAGTGGCGAAGGAGGGGGCGGGGAAGACGCCGGCGGCAGTGGCGAAGGAGGGGGCGGGGATGACGCCGCTGGTGGAGGTTGCGAAGCAGGAGGAGGCGCGGTTGATGACTCCGGCGGCGGTGGAGGTGGAGGAGATGGGCTGTCCTGTAGTGGGCTCGGCGTTGGCGCTGTGTAGTTTTGGTCAGTGGCAGTGGCAAGCAAGGTGGCGAGCACGAGAGGAAGGACGACAAGAACCGACGGCCTGGCCATGGCGATGGTTAGACAAGCTCCGCAACCGGCCTCTTGGTATGTAAAACGTGTTGGTTGTTCGTGAAAACTGCACAGCGCGCGCGCTATTGAATGCTAAAGCGTGTGCTTGTGAGTGGAGCTATGGTATGTGGGAGGTGGTGCAGGAAAGCTGTGGCCCGTATGGTCTACTAGGACGGTAGGCGCGCTCCGCCGCGCCCGCCCTATTCTGGCACGTTTGTCTTCGTTTGTCTGCCTGTTGATGGTTGCGGTTGCTTAAAATGAATTAGGCAAACACATATTTTGATTTAGCAAAAGTGTCTCTGAGTAATACCATTGTGTATAGCACACAGTAGCCTACATAGAATGCCAGCAAGCTATCCATTTGAAGAGGGAAAACAGATACTCTTCAAGGTCCATGTGCCAGCAAGCTATTCATTTCAAGACCGACTAACTAAAATTTTTGGCATACACAATACAAACATACCCATCACAGTTGGTACTAAATAGTTAAGGACAATTCTTATGTATACACGAAAACAAACGTGTCCAACTAACGATGGGGAAATGATAAGTTGCAGAATAAAAATGAAAAAAAGGACCATGCATAAACAGGACATGAAAAAGGGCCAACTAATTTGAGCATCGTATTTCAGAATTCATGAGCATCCCTGTTGAAATCAATGCATCGTGAAACTCCATGGTAGGAATGGTAGCTCTCCCTACAAAGACGAAAATGATTATTCCAATATTTTTAATACAGAAGATTAATACCAGTAGGAAACGACATTAATCTAAAAGGGGCGACACAAAAGATAATACGATTTTATTTGCCTGTCTACCACAGTGGAGAAATGACTATCTGTTATGCTAGTGATAATAGTTTCTTTCCTGAAGCATATGCATGTCATGGAACTTTAGGGAACAAAATCAAAGCACTTAATTATTAAGTCACAAGGAGGTCATGTGATTAACCAAGAACTCAGCTGGAATGAAGTAGGGAACATCTGAATAAGGGACTTAACCATAAGACATTAATATAGTAATTCGGTATATAATATGCAGGCAACAATCCTGAGACAATTTGAAGTGGAAATTTGTTAGACAGAAGATAAGCATTGATAGTACATATAAACAAATGGAAGCAATGCCAAGAAAGAAAAATAGATAGATAGATGGCACATATTTTTTTCAATTTTGTATGATTACCTCCATGGATATAAAAAGGTAAAATGGCCATCCAATGTCGAATATCCATAAGGTAATAGAAATAAAATAAATACATATTTCTATTAGGCCAGGTATTGTCTTTGTTACCTTGGTAGAATAAGTAACGATTAATGCATCATCAAGCCAAGGATATCAAGGCTACCAGGGATATGCAGTTCCGCTCTCAAAATTCACTGTGATGAATTTGAATATATGATAATGTTACGCGATTCGTGAAAACAATTGTAAGACATGCCATATACGTGTCCGACCTAGCTAAGGTTATTGGCGTTAAATCTAAACAATAATGTAATGTAGTGTAGACGCATGGACCAATCCTTTTATCCCAAAAGCAATTTAAAAACAACAGCAACCCATAGAGAAAGTATATTAAAGCTGAAGACTGAAACTGGATATCTCGTAGATGCAGGGGATCCCACGAAAGAGAAAGTGCTTGAGTTCTGTTAGTTATTTACATAGAGCAGAAATAACATGATAGCATACAAATAGATTATGTTATAGATCAAAGGAAGGAAATGTTCAGTACCATTGGGCAAGCACGGAAACAATTAGTACCTAGATGAACCTTTCATCTGGATCTAAATATTATGGAATATATGTTGCCCTTCCATGTTTTTGACCATTTCGTCCAAGGAGCCCTGCATTAAAATGGCACATATTAGTTGGTATATTATAGGCCACAGGTTCGTGTGCACTGCAAGCTTGCAGTGCAAAAAGGATAGAATATGAAACAGAATTTTGCAGGCGCAAAGAGCAGTTAGGATGCAGACATCACATTCCTCATGTAGAGAAGTTGATAGCCTCAAATTCACAAAAATAAGTATGGTGCTGGAATCACATCAAGGACATGTGTAAGCAAATGGCGTCTTTTTTTTTCCTGTGAACCTTACCAGATTCTCAGGCATATCTACTGCACTACTTCATATGCTGCTTTGAACCTAGATACCCTGATTTGAGAAATGAGGCCAAAACCTAACTACAATAGATGATGCTCATCATTTGGAAGCCCAATTCTATCACATTTCATGTTTTGCGGTCTATGTGCTGTCACAAAATGTGGACATGTGTTACCTGTCTCCCTGTTACTCCTATTCAGAAGCTCTTTTTATTTTGGAGCCTGTCCATTGTAGATGTGAGGTAAGCATGTAAACGCTAATGATGATATTGTCTAATAACTACTAACTGTATAAAAAGGCGTAGAAATCAGTTCAGAAAGAACATATTTATCTAAAATCCATTAATGAAAGGTCATGTGACCATGGAAGGGCAGGCCTGGTGCAAGCGGTAGAGCCTTACAGCCTGTGACCGGAAGGTCCCGGGTTCGAGTCGCGGTCTCCTCGCATTGCACAGGCGAGGGTAAGGCTTGCCACTGACACCCTTCCCCAGACCCCGCACAGAGCGGGAGCTCTTTGCACTGGGTACATGTGACCATGGATGTCATAAAACAGGGCTCATGTATTTCAAGCTAAGGCATAGAAAAGGAAAAAAACGATTATCTTATGTGTTTTAAATCAATTGCACATGCTTTAGCCAAAATATAAGATTGTGTACTGCAGAACATATCAAAGATACATGGCAGAAAGTAATTTGGGTTGTATCAGCAGTACACTAAATGAACATTGTGGAGGCATGAACATTGCATAGCATTTCTATATGGTTAGCATGAAACAACCCAAGTCAGAAGCTGGTTCAATATTACATTTATTAATATACCATAAATCGTTACCATTCCAGAATGACTTAATAAGATTCTCAATGGATCCATTCAATTGAGACTGTATTAGAAGTAATAATAATTGCCAAATTAGTTTCATAGCCTGAAAACCAAAGGTGTACAGAGGTATGAGGAAATCGCAAGAATGTAAAGGAGCAAATTTCTTTCCATGATAACGAAAATAACACATAGGCTTGCAATTAATACATAAGGCATGCAATATGTGGACAGAACTATACCGTGGCCTTACAATTGATCCAGTTCTTCAAGTTCCTGTATTTTCCCTATGATAAGAAATACAAAGCACCATCAGTGGCTATCGCAATAGCCTGAACATAGTAGAAAACAGGCATATATAGAATGTTTTTTCTTTTGCGCTATATGTGTTGAGCATTACTGTGTACAACCAAAATTTACATATAGGAAACATTGAACCTGACCTATGGAAAGATCCCTATAAGGTAGGTAACATATCTCTATATTCTGTATTTGTCTGAATGTTAGAACCTTTGGTTCAACCAAGCCCCAAATCAGACCAAGGAATCATCTAGCAGAAATTGCAATCTCGGTAATACAGGATAATAGGTATGAGGTTTAGAGGTAAATAGCAAGCAATAATAGAAGGTCACATGAGCTATAAAAAAAGTGTAGCACAGAAGATGCAGATGCAGTACACCTCGATTTTATATGCAACCACTCCTCTAAGTGAACCACCATTAGTTGAATAAATAGGATGTGATAGCAACGGGTGTGCCTAGATGAGAAGTTTGACAGGGAAGTACTTACCTGTGAGCTAGCTTAACACCTGCCATCCAGCAGCGGTAGGCATCACAACTTGAACCCTAGACGAATTAAGAACCAAATCAGCTGAGGGGACGCGAGACAGAAAGATAGAGCATTGACCTCGATAGGAGGACACCACATAGCCCTAAATCGTTGCCACTGCCGTCCCAGGCCAGAGGTGGCGCGCACAGGACCCGAGCGCCGCTGGCCCTCCCGTCCATCGCTGGCCACACAGGACCTGTGTTCCGCCGCGCCTTCCCGATGTCCACCACTGGCCAGTGCTCATCTCCAGATCTAGGAGGAGGAGGAGGAGATGTCGCGGTGGTGGCGGATCAGTTGAGGCGAGGGCAAGATCGAGGTGAAGATGAGGAAGGAGACGTGGAGAAGGCGCAATGGCCGGTAGCACTGGAACTAAGAAGGCAAGTGACGGGGCAGCAAGGGCCCTGGCAGAGGAGAAGGCGACGGCGGAGCGGCACGAGGATGGGAGAAGCGGAGTCTGCGAGGAGGTGCGTTTTTTTATTTAAGAGAGATTGAAGTTTTCCCCGAAGCCGAGCGGCAGCAATTAATCGCAAGACACCAAACCGATGTTGGTACACGCACGTGGCAACACGAGATTGGGGAACAGTACCTAAACAGTAATCAAAACGCTCTGGTTGCGCGGAATCTAGGAGCTTTATGGAGTTGGCGCTGTGTAGTTTTGGTCAGTGGCAGTGGCAAGCAAGGTGGCGAGCACGAGAGGAAGGACGACAAGAACCGACGGCCTGGCCATGGCGATGGTTAGACAAGCTCCGCAACTGGCCTCTTGGTATGTAAAACATGTTGGTTGTTCGTGAAAACTGCACAGCGCGCGCGCTATTGAATGCTAAAGCGTGTGCTTGTGAGTGGAGCTATGGTATGTGGGAGGTGGTGCAGGAAAGTTGTGGCCCGTATGGTCTACTAGGACGGTAGGCGCGCTCCGCCGCGCCCGCCCTATTCTGGCACGTTTGTCTTCGTTTGTCTGCCTGTTGATGGTTGCGGTTGCTTAAAATGAATTAGGCAAACACATATTTTGATTTAGCAAAAGTGTCTCTGAGTAATACCATTGTGTATAGCACACAGTAGCCTACATAGAATGCCAGCAAGCTATCCATTTGAAGAGGGAAAACAGATACTCTTCAAGGTCCATGTGCCAGCAAGCTATTCATTTCAAGACCGACTAACTAAAATTTTTGGCATACACAATACAAACATACCCATCACAGTTGGTACTAAATAGTTAAGGACAATTCTTATGTATACACAAAAACAAACGTGTCCAACTAACGATGGGGAAATGATAAGTTGCAGAATAAAAATGAAAAAAAGGACCATGCATAAACAGGACATGAAAAAGGGCCAACTAATTTGAGCATCGTATTTCAGAATTCATGAGCATCCCTGTTGAAATCAATGCATCGTGAAACTCCATGGTAGGAATGGTAGCTCTCCCTACAAAGACGAAAATGATTATTCCAATATTTTTAATACAAAAGATTAATACCAGTAGGAAACGACATTAATCTAAAAGGGGCGACACAAAAGATAATACGATTTTATTTGCCTGTCTACCACAGTGGAGAAATGACTATCTGTTATGCTAGTGATAATAGTTTCTTTCCTGAAGCATATGCATGTCATGGAACTTTAGGGAACAAAATCAAAGCACTTATTAAGTCACAAGGAGGTCATGTGATTAACCAAGAACTCAGCTGGAATGAAGTAGGGAACATCTGAATAAGGGACTTAACCATAAGACATTAATATAGTAATTCGGTATATAATATGCAGGCAACAATCCTGAGACAATTTGAAGTGGAAATTTGTTAGACAGAAGATAAGCATTGATAGTACATCTAAACAAATGGAAGCAATGCCAAGAAAGAAAAATAGATAGATACATGGCACATATTTTTTTCAATTTTGTATGATTACCTCCATGGATATAAAAAGGTAAAATGGCCATCCAATGTCGAATATCCATAAGGTAATAGAAATAAAATAAATACATATTTCTATTAGGCCAGGTATTGTCTTTGTTACCTTGGTAGAATAAGTAACGATTAATGCATCATCAAGCCAAGGATATCAAGGCTACCAGGTATATGCAGTTCCGCTCTCAAAATTCACTGTGATGAATTTGAATATATGATAATGTTACGCGATTCGTGAAAACAATTGTAAGACATGCCATATACGTGTCCGACCTACCGGTCTCCCTGTTACTCCTATTCAGAAGCTCTTTTTATTTTGGAGCCTGTCCATTGTAGATGTGAGGTAAGCATGTAAACGCTAATGATGATATTGTCTAATAACTACTAACTGTATATGTATAAAAAGGCGTAGAAATCAGTTCAGAAAGAACATATTTATCTAAAATCCATTAATGAAAGGTCATGTGACCATGGAAGGGCGGGCCTGGTGCAAGCGGTAGAGCCTTACCGCCTGTGACCGGAAGGTCCCGGGTTCGAGTCGCGGTCTCGTCGCATTGCACAGGCGAGGGTAAGGCTTGCCACTGACACCCTTCCCCAGACCCCGCACAGAGCGGGAGCTCTTTGCACTGGGTACATGTGACCATGGATGTCATAAAACAGGGCTCATGTATTTCAAGCTAAGGCATAGAAAAGGAAAAAACGATTATCTTATGTGTTTTAAATCAATTGCACATGCTTTAGCCAAAATATAAGATTGTGTACTGTAGAACATATCAAAGATACATGGCAGAAAGTAATTTGGGTTGTATCAGCAGTACACTAAATGAACATTGTGGAGGCATGAACATTGCATAGCATTTCTATATGGTTAGCATGAAACAACCCAAGTCAGAAGCTGGTTCAATATTACATTTATTAATATACCATAAATCGTTACCATTCCAGAATGACTTAATAAGATTCTCAATGAATCCATTCAATTGAGACTGTATTAGAAGTAATAATAATTGCCAAATTAGTTTCATAGCCTGAAAACCAAAGGTGTACAGAGGTATGAGGAAATCGCAAGAATGTAAAGGAGCAAATTTCTTTCCATGATAACGAAAATAACACATAGGCTTGCAATTAATACATAAGGCATGTAATATGTGGACAGAACTATACCGTGGCCTTACAATTGATCCAGTTCTTCAAGTTCCTGTATTTTCCCTATGATAAGAAATACAAAGCACCATCAGTGGCTATCGCAATAGCCTGAACATAGTAGAAAACAGGCATATATAGAATGTTTTTTCTTTTGCGCTATATGTGTTGAGCATTACTGTGTACAACCAAAATTTACATATAGGAAACATTGAACCTGACCTATGGAAAGATCCCTATAAGGTAGGTAACATATCTCTATATTCTGTATTTGTCTGAATGTTAGAACCTTTGGTTCAACCAAGCCCCAAATCAGACCAAGGAATCATCTAGCAGAAATTGCAATCTCGGTAATACAGGATAATAGGTATGAGGTTTAGAGGTAAATAGCAAGCAATAATAGAAGGTCACATGAGCTATAAAAAAAGTGTAGCACAGAAGATGCAGATGCAGTACACCTCGATTTTATATGCAACCACTCCTCTAAGTGAACCACCATTAGTTGAATAAATAGGATGTGATAGCAACGGGTGTGCCTAGATGAGAAGTTTGACAGGGAAGTACTTACCTGTGAGCTAGCTTAACACCTGCCATCCAGCAGCGGTAGGCATCACAACTTGAACCCTAGACGAATTAAGAACCAAATCAGCTGAGGGGACGCGAGACAGAAAGATAGAGCATTGACCTCGATAGGAGGACACCACATAGCCCTAAATCGTCGCCACTGCCGTCCCAGGCCAGAGGTGGCGCGCACAGGACCCGAGCGCCGCTGGCCCTCCCGTCCATCGCTGGCCGCACAGGACCTGTGTTCCACCGCGCCTTCCCGATGTCCACCACTGGCCAGTGCTCATGTCCAGATCCAGGAGGAGGAGGAGGCGATGCCGCGGTGGTGGCGGATCAGCCGAGGCGAGGGCAAGATCGAGGTGAAGATGAGGAAGGAGACATGGAGAAGGTGCAATGGCCGGCGGCACTGGAACTGAGAAGGCAAGTGACGGGGCAGCAAGGGCCCTGGCAGAGGAGAAGGCGATGGCGGAGCGACACGAGGATGGGAGAAGCGGAGTCTGCGAGGAGGTGCGTTTTTTTATTTAAGAGAGATTGAAGTTTTCCCCGAAGCCGAGCGGTAGCAATTAATCGCAAGACACCAAACCGATGCCGGTACACGCACGTGGCAACACGAGATTGGGGAATAGTACCTAAACAGTAATCAAAACGCTCTGGTTGCGCGGAATCTAGGAGCTTTATGGAGTTGGCGCTGTGTAGTTTTGGTCAGTGGCAGTGGCAAGCAAGGTGGCGAGCACGAGAGGAAGGACGACAAGAACCGACGGCCTGGCCATGGCGATGGTTAGACAAGCTCCGCAACCGGCCTCTTGGTATGTAAAACGTGTTGGTTGTTCGTGAAAACTACACAGCGCGCGCTATTGAATGCTAAAGCGTGTGCTTGTGAGTGGAGCTATGGTATGTGGGAGGTGGTGCAGGAAAGCTGTGGCCCGTATGGTCTACTAGGACGGTAGGCGCGCTCCGCCGCGCCCGCCCTATTCTGGCACGTTTGTCTTCGTTTGTCTGCCTGTTGATGGTTGCGGTTGCTTAAAATGAATTAGGCAAACACATATTTTGATTTAGCAAAAGTGTCTCTGAGTAATACCATTGTGTATAGCACACAGTAGCCTACATAGAATGCCAGCAAGCTATCCATTTGAAGAGGGAAAACAGATACTCTTCAAGGTCCATGTGCCAGCAAGCTATTCATTTCAAGACCGACTAACTAAAATTTTTGGCATACACAATACAAACATACCCATCACAGTTGGTACTAAATAGTTAAGGACAATTCTTATGTATACACGAAAACAAACGTGTCCAACTAACGATGGGGAAATGATAAGTTGCAGAATAAAAATGAAAAAAAGGACCATGCATAAACAGGACATGAAAAAGGGCCAACTAATTTGAGCATCGTATTTCAGAATTCCTGAGCATCCCTGCTGAAATCAATGCATCGTGAAACTCCATGGTAGGAATGGTAGCTCTCCCTACAAAGACGAAAATGATTATTCCAATATTTTTAATACAAAAGATTAATACCAGTAGGAAACGACATTAATCTAAAAGGGGCGACACAAAAGATAATATGATTTTATTTGCCTGTCTACCACAATGGAGAAATGACTATCTGTTATGCTAGTGATAATAGTTTCTTTCCTGAAGCATATGCATGTCATGGAACTTTAGGGAACAAAATCAAAGCACTTATTAAGTCACAAGGAGGTCATGTGATTAACCAAGAACTCAGCTGGAATGAAGTAGGGAACATCTGAATAAGGGACTTAACCATAAGACATTAATATAGTAATTCGGTATATAATATGCAGGCAACAATCCTGAGACAATTTGAAGTGGAAATTTGTTAGACAGAAGATAAGCATTGATAGTACATATAAACAAATGGAAGCAATGCCAAGAAAGAAAAATAGATAGATAGATGGCACATATTTTTTTCAATTTTGTATGATTACCTCCATGGATATAAAAAGGTAAAATGGCCATCCAATGTCGAATATCCATAAGGTAATAGAAATAAAATAAATACATATTTCTATTAGGCCAGGTATTGTCTTTGTTACCTTGGTAGAATAAGTAACGATTAATGCATCATCAAGCCAAGGATATCAAGTCTACCAGGGATATGCAGTCCCGCTCTCAAAATTCACTGTGATGAATTTGAATATATGATAATGTTACGCGATTCGTGAAAACAATTGTAAGACATGCCATATACGTGTCCGACCTACCTGTCTCCCTGTTACTCCTATTCAGAAGCTCTTTTTATTTTGGAGCCTGTCCATTGTAGATGTGAGGTAAGCATGTAAACGCTAATGATGATATTGTCTAATAACTACTAACTGTATAAAAAGGCGTAGAAATCAGTTTAGAAAGAACATATTTATCTAAAATCCATTAATGAAAGGTCATGTGACCATGGAAGGGCGGGCCTGGTGCAAGCGGTAGAGCCTTACCGCCTGTGACCGGAAGGTCCCGGGTTCGAGTCACGGTCTCCTCGCATTGCACAGGCGAGGGTAAGGCTTGCCACTGACACCCTTCCCCAGACCCCGCACAGAGCGGGAGCTCTTTGCACTGGGTACATGTGACCATGGATGTCATAAAACAGGGCTCATGTATTTCAAGCTAAGGCATAGAAAAGGAAAAAATGATTATCTTATGTGTTTTAAATCAATTGCACATGCTTTAGCCAAAATATAAGATTGTGTACTGCAGAACATATCAAAGATACATGGCAGAAAGTAATTTGGGTTGTATCAGCAGTACACTAAATGAACATTGTGGAGGCATGAACATTGCATAGCATTTCTATATGGTTAGCATGAAACAACCCAAGTCAGAAGCTGGTTCAATATTACATTTATTAATATACCATAAATCGTTACCATTCCAGAATGACTTAATAAGATTCTCAATGGATCCATTCAATTGAGACTGTATTAGAAGTAATAATAATTGCCAAATTAGTTTCATAGCCTGAAAACCAAAGGTGTACAGAGGTATGAGGAAATCGCAAGAATGTAAAGGAGCAAATTTCTTTCCATGATAACGAAAATAACACATAGGCTTGCAATTAATACATAAGGCATGCAATATGTGGACAGAACTATACCGTGGCCTTACAATTGATCCAGTTCTTCAAGTTCCTGTATTTTCCCTATGATAAGAAATCCAAAGCACCATCAGTGGCTATCGCAATAGCCTGAACATAGTAGAAAATAGGCATATATAGAATGTTTTTTCTTTTGCGCTATATGTGTTGAGCATTACTGTGTACAACCAAAATTTACATATAGGAAACATTGAACCTGACCTATGGAAAGATCCCTATAAGGTAGGTAACGTATCTCTATATTCTGTATTTGTCTGAATGTTAGAACCTTTGGTTCAACCAAGCCCCAAATCAGACCAAGGAATCATCTAGCAGAAATTGCAATCTCGGTAATACAGGATAATAGGTATGAGGTTTAGAGGTAAATAGCAAGCAATAATAGAAGGTCACATGAGCTATAAAAAAAGTGTAGCACAGAAGATGCAGATGCAGTACACCTCGATTTTATATGCAACCACTCCTCTAAGTGAACCACCATTAGTTGAATAAATAGGATGTGATAGCAACGGGTGTGCCTAGATGAGAAGTTTGACAGGGAAGTACTTACCTGTGAGCTAGCTTAACACCTACCATCCAGCAGCGGTAGGCATCACAACTTGAACCCTAGACGAATTAAGAACCAAATCAGCTGAGGGGATGCGAGACAGAAAGATAGAGCATTGACCTCGATAGGAGGACACCACATAGCCCTAAATCGTCGCCACTGCCGTCCCAGGCCAGAGGTGGTGCGCACCGGACCCGAGCGCCGCTGGCCCTCACGTCCATCGCTGGCCGCATAGGACCTATGTTCCGCCGCGCCTTCCCGATGTCCACCACTAGCCAGTGCTCATGTCCAGATCTAGGAGGAGGAGGAGGCGATGCCACAGTTGCGGCGGATCAGCCGAGGCGAGAGCAAGATTGAGGTGAAGATGAGGAAGGAGACGTGGAGAAGGCGCAATGGCCGGCGGCACTGGAACTGAGAAGGCAAGTGACGGGGCAGCAAGGGCCCTGGCAGAGGAGAAGGCGACGGCGGAGCGGCACGAGGATGGGAGAAGCGGAGTCTGCGAGGAGGTGCGTTTTTTTTATTTAAGAGAGATTGAAATTTTCCCCGAAGCCGAGCGGCAGCAATTAATCGCAAGACATCAAACCGATGCTGGTACACGCACGTGGCAACACGAGATTGGGGAACAGTACCTAAACAGTAATCAAAACGCTCTGGTTGCGCGGAATCTAGGAGCTTTATGGAGTTGTATATTTGTAGTGTAGCTAGAGGCAGCTAGCTAGTCCTACTGGTGACCGGCCCAGCCGTCTGCCAAAAAGTCAGCTGGGGCATTTGGCAGTTTGGCAGGATAATGTAGGTCTAGTGGAGTAGCAGTACACTCCAGCAAAGAGAGTAGTACATGCATGCAGCTAGCGTCGCGTCTACCAGCTGTATTGGGCAACAAATTAAATCGCGGTTGTTATTAAAGTCAGCTGATAAGTAGGCCAAAACTGATTTATTATGAGAGAAAAATATTGTAGATTCTAGCTGATAAGCCGGAATAGGCACATAACATTTTTGTATATCTAATATACATTTGTTATTGCAGGGATCTATTTCGAGCGAGAGAAATAGAGAAAAACATTAATTTGGAGTTATCCATTTGAAATGCGAACTCGCTCCTAAAAGTGATGGTTGTCCTATGGGAAACCAATTTGGAGTTATCCATTTGAAAAGGTTTAAGAATTGAAGGAAGCTCGGTCAAGCATTGTTATACTAATCGGAGCTCTTTGGTGGTCATCGGAGAGGTGCCGCTGGAGTTTAGGATGAGGGGTTTGGATCGGTCCAATTGTCTCTGCACTATTGACAGAGGCACCGGAAAGGTCCGGCGGTCATTGGAGTTCAGGCCCCGAAGCTTAGATTGCACCGCCTGGCACAATATGGTTTTTGACAGTGGGAACTATCATTCCGGTCCTAACCAGAGTGCAGGCATCGGAGCTTGGGTGGGACACGTGTCAGAGATCTACAACGCGTGAGAGTTTTCAAAATACCACACTGGAGTTCTCCGATGAGGAGTACCAGAGGGTTACGGTGCCCTAAAAACCTTTTGTGTGGAACTCTTTGGAGTAGTGCATCGTGAATATCCTGTGGTGGCACCGAAGTGCTCAACAGATCGAGTGACACCCAGCCCCGCTGCATCCAAGACACTATGTGAGCTGGATTTGGGCGACCGGGCCGCAGCTCACCTAGCTCGGGCCCTAGATCTCTACCTTAGACCCTAGTTATAGTATCAAAAGAATTCATAACCTCTTCAAATAATAAAGAAAGTCTAAGATTGTCTCCAACAACCGTGACCCAAAATACAAGATCCATTTATTCTTTGGGTAGCACTACAGGCAAATGGTTCAATACCTATTTTTGGTTTTCTCCAACAAGAAGACACAAAAGACAACCCTAGGAGAGAGGATACTCAGATTTGAGTTATGCCTCTCCTGGCACCTGTTGATGTTTCACCACCGATAGCCTAGCACGGGGGTACCCAGGGCAGTTTGTTCGAGCTTCAGGGTATGCAGAACTCGACGGTAAACGCAAGAGACAGTCGATTTATCCTGATTCGGGCCCTCGACCGTGATTGAGTAATAGCCCTACGTCCAGTCGGCATTAGCCTTTGCGTTGGATTGATTGTCAAGTGTGGTGTTGCGTTATGTTCTCTCTTCTCCAGGAACTCCGCCCTCCTTTATATAGTCAGGAGGTCAGAGTCCTAGTCGGTTTACAATGAGAGTTTCTAGTAGGATTACAGAATAATACTACTACTAAGATTACATGGAAAGAATCCTAGTTAGACTAGATCTTCTTTCTTCCCTATGGGGTATCTCGTGGGTCCCGTATCGACAAGCCCCCGAGCACTTCATGGTTGAGCTCTGAAAACCTCATCTTGTTCCTTTAGGTCTTGCTGAGCAAGAACAAACGTCGTCCGAGTGCTTTTCTGAGTGAAACCGTGTAGCGTTTCTTGGGATCTTCGAGTGGTATGTGCTTTTTTGAAGAAAAAGTGCATCCGTCTGGGTGTAGCCCCCGAGCCTCTTGCTATTTAGAACAAGTAGCTGGAGGGTCTTGTCTTGAAATTATTCTGATTCTTCGTTGAAGGACTCCCGAGCATATACCCAGGTTATTTATCAAAAAAAAACTCGGATATAGCTCGGTCTAGATTCTTTTTGTCATGAGTCCTTGAAGTGGTTTGTCTTAAAGAAGTCTTCTTGGTGACGTGCGCTTTTTCAAAGAAAAAAATGCACTCACTGAGTGTAGCCCCCAAGCCTCTTGCTATTTGGAACAAAAAGTTGGAGGGTCTTGAATCTTATGTTATTTAAAAACTGCTGTCTTGAAGAAGTCTTCTGAGTGATGTGCACTTTTTTTGAAAAAAGTGCACTCACCGAGTGTAGCCCCCGAGCCTCTTGCTATTTGAAACAAAAAGTTAGAGGGTCTTGGATCTTATGTTGTTTGAAAACTGTTGTCTTGAAGAAGTCTTCTGAGTGATGTGCGCTTCTTTTTTTTGAAAAAAATACACTCACTGAGTGTAGCCCCCGAGCCTCTTGCTATTTGAAACAAAGAGTTGAAGGGTCTTGAATCTGAGTTATTCAAAGAACTAAAAACCTCTCCTATTGCAGCCCCCGAGCATTTATCCGGGTTCTTTTATTCCGAAAGAACTCAGATGCAGGGTCTTGGCATATTCTCTGGTAGTCTCCTGTTGTCAGATGTAGTTGTATGGTGGTGGTTGAGTGTAAATGTTGTTTGTTCACGAGTTATACAGTGTTGGTATATCCTTTCGAATATGCTCATCCTTGAGTACTGTTCCTTCACGCCTGAGTCCCTTTTCATTGAATTCTATCTTTTCACTGTGTCCTTTGTTAGGTTTGTTTTGTTGGTGCTCCCGGTCCATGTGCACCGCTTCTTTGGTCTATAAATACCCTCCTGGTGTGCTGTTTTGATTCATCGAGCATTTTGTTGCGTGGTCTGAAATCTCCATAGTCATGAATATGATAGTTTCTGAAGTAGAGCAGCCCCCGAGCGTATCTTGTCGTTCTTGTATATCTTGTCGTAGCTGGAGGGAGTCTTGTGATAGAGATTAGAGGTAGACTAATCTCGCAGCAGCATTGTACCAGGAGGTACATGGCGGTAGTTGAAGAAAGTCTTGTGATGTGGGATACGTTCCTTCATCCAGCAGTTCTAGGTAGATCCCCCTTGCCTGCCCTACGACTGTCTGGTGCAGATCAACGCCTGATCCGGTGTCACATCGGACTTGGGTAGACAGATGCCCGCTGGCCTTTCCTGGTCCATGTTGTCCCACCGTGCTGCTGACTTTCGCCTCGGATGTACTGCATTCATCCTTTAAAGAAAACAGTGTAGCCGAGTGCGGTTTGTTCTACCGAGTAGCAATTTGGAA